>NC_088099.1:132827516-133127516 GCF_036370855.1 Dromaius novaehollandiae
TCTATAATTTTTGGTATGAGAACTTGAAGTAGTAGAAAACTAGTAACAAGCATTAAATGTTTCTAATGAGCAAAATATGTTTAAATGGTAGGAACTTACTAGTTGTGGTAGCTAATAAAGAATGAAAATCAAATAATTTATATGAAATTGAACACACAACTGTTATTAGCTCATTAGTTACCTGCATATTCCTTACAGGTCATTTAAATTAAATTTTACAGAGCTGCAGAAGTAAATATCTGTGGCTTTTAGAAAAAGGTGTAGTCTTCCAGTGTGGCCAGTTTTTCTAGAAATATGTGGGATGCTTTGCTTTGGCATTTTCCAGTGTTGGTAAATGTTTCATATTTTAACTACCAGTCTTAAGCAGAAGTCAGCAGCCTTTGAAACAAATACTGCATTAACCTTTCTAGTATAAACTTTTGCTTGCTTTGTTGTGATACTAATGTAAGCAATTTGTAGGACAGGCTTTTATATACATAGATCTGAAATGGCTGAGAACTTGTGGAAGATTTGAACCCCAGATTTCTGTGACCACCTTCAACAATATTTAATTTGATAGTGAGAGGGTTTTACATTAAAAAATACAATACTTGTAACACATAAAGCAACTTAGAATTGAATAGAATAAACAGAAAAGTGTTTGCCTATCTCTTGAAAATATTATTGCAAGTACTTTTTGCAAGTACTTTTTTCTCAAAAAGCTGTTGCTTTTTGAGAGTTTGTTCAGTCTCTCACTCTTGAAATTTGTTTCAAAGTCAGTGAGTGTTGTCGTATGTGGGTTTCATTTTATATTAATTCTGTATTATTAGTTAGTCTCCAGTGACTGACCTTAGAAGAAATTAAGTTTTTATGACAGTTTTTCATATAGGTTACTGTTGGATGGAGAGGTAGAAGAAGAATGCATTGAAGTGTTAGGATAATTTTCATTTCAGTTCATAAGAGTTAATGGTCAGAGAGGAAAATCAAAACTATATTTTAAGCATGATTTAATTAGTATTCAAGGACAGGGGGAAGTTGGTGCACACGGTTCAGTCATTTTGGACATATGTATACTATTTTCTCCATTCATTTGCCATCACTTAAGCAGCTGTCGTAAAGATGTCACAGCATCATGAAAGCCATTGATTACTGTCTTTCTTATGACTGGTTAGGATGGCATCTTCAAGATGAGGCTAACCAAGACAAAAGACTTCCTTATTGGATTCTTATGTCTTCTTGTACAAGAAGCAACATATGTCTATGACACAACTTCAGAAATGAAAGTGCTTTCTGCCATCTTTCAAAAAAAAGAAAA
Source organism: Dromaius novaehollandiae (assembly GCF_036370855.1). Classification (NCBI taxonomy): domain Eukaryota; kingdom Metazoa; phylum Chordata; class Aves; order Casuariiformes; family Dromaiidae; genus Dromaius; species Dromaius novaehollandiae. The sequence continues at coordinate 132,828,811 of NC_088099.1, forward strand.
AAAAAACCTCAAATCAACTGTAAAGCTCCTCGCCGCTATTCAGAAGTTAACTGAGCAAAGAATCTCCTTTCTGTCAGCATAAATTCTCACCAAATATTTCTGTCTTTCATAAAATTTGATGCAAGTGGTTCAATTTATCTTAATTCAAAGTCCTTGGTTTAAAAAATAAGCAGCCTATACTTAAAAAAAAAAAAAATCCTTTCTCTCAGCTAATCCCATGTCTCCAGTTCAGATTTTTCTTCTAGAGTTATGCAGTTAAATAAGCAAGATATTTTAGAGCAAATTACGGGGAATGGATCAAGAGTGTTTCTTGCAGTATTTTATGCTAGCTCTGCAAATTACAAAGCTCTCTTGCATTTGGGAAGATTACAGCCTTGGTATGCTTGGCAATCTGTGTACAGGTAATAAGTAGAAAGAATTGAGTTTAAGGTAAGTGGCTCCTAGCCTTCTGTGAGCAAGTTATTTTGTTTAGCAGACCTTGTATACCCAACGTAGTACATTATAAATGCAAAGCAGTAGCAATAATTATGTGCAGGTGCATACACAAAGAATCCCAGCTTTTTCTGCCTTGCAGTACTTCTGGAGAAGGAAAAAAAGCAGAGGAGGAGAGGGAAAGCAGGTTGACACCAGCTTCTGCTTACAGATTTATATTTTATTTCTTCATTCCTCGATTTTAACATCTTTTGTTATTTTTCTGTGTGATGAGGGAGATTTTGTGTACAAAAAGTAAAGATCAATAGCTTGGGGAAAAAACTTGCTGGTGGAATAGCATGAAAATCTTTGCACTGTTCTTGCATTTGATGGGATCTTGTGAGTTATGGCAGCAGTCTGAACACAAGCCCTAAAGTATAAAGCTTGATACTTTCTGATCTATTATCCAGGCTGTGATGCACTAATTGCTGAAGGGTAGCATGCATTTACTGTGTGATGTTGCAAGTCTAGGCAGGTAGGTGTTGTGGTGAAATTGATATAAAGACATCTGTTTATGTGTCAAAGCCTTTTGCTAGCTTTGAATAGCAAAGATAGTAAAGAAAAAAAGTGTTCAATATTACTGAATGAAGAATATAGAACTTGAATAAGGAAGAAAGAACTTCATGTTTCTCAGTATAAAAAAATACGTGAATATAAACTGTCAACATCTTTGAAATAGTGTCTTTGAAAAGAATGCAAGTGCTTTGTGCTATCTTTTTTTGTTTTACAGTGGTTATTTTTCTAATTAAAAACTAGTATTCCTATATTTTTGTTTGGATGCTGAAATTCTAAAGCTGTGATCTCACTTAGGGGTTCTTTTTGCAGATGTTGTTCTTGAAGGTTTTTGTGAGGGGAAAATGGAGGAAACAACTGGATTTTGTTGCAAAATGTGCTTTGTAATATTTTAAGTTTCAAAGCATCACTTAAGATGTTTCCTAAGTTTTCTACCATTAAGCATTATGTAAAGATAACCACTTTGATATGAATATTGTGGTTTTTGTATAACTTTTTAAAGTAGATCTGTGTAAAATGTTAGGAAAATAGCTGAATATATTAACTTGAAGTCTATTTTTAATACATTGTCTCAAATAGCATTCATCTCTGACATTCTTCTATATGTGCTTATAAACGTCTTTAGCGTTGCCACCACAGGATTTTTTTTAACATATAATCAAGTAGAGAAAAGTAGGAATTTAAAACTAGATCAGAAAGGTCATAAGGCACTTCAGTTGTACCTCAGAATGAGGGTCTATGAGTTCAGTTGTGTGATTCATAAAATTCTGCCCATTGGTTTATATGCCCAAAGGGCTCTAAGAGCCTAGATTTTTGCCAGTGAGTTTACAAAGGTGCCACATTCTCACAGATCGCATACCCCAGAATGTTGTTGTTTTGGAAAAACTAAGTGTTTCTGTACCAACCTCTTGCTTTAGGCTGGTTGGGATTCACAAATGAGATTTTGCAATATCATAATCATCTTAGGGATCAAGTCCAGACAGATATTATGGTGGATAGTCTTGTGATTATTACATAATTATTCTACACATTTTACTAGTAAATGGGTCTGTTCATTTTATGTTATGTTTATGTTAAAATATAGATAAGCGTTGATAAGTTGCTGAGAGTCTTAATGCTATTCACTGTATAAAAAGTAGATTGAAATTAAGTACAGCTTGTCTGAAAATTTATTAACAAGTGAAACATAAATCTATGATCGAGGTATTTTGTAATCTGCCTTTCAATATAGTTGGTATATTTTTATTTAAACATTCCTGCAGATATCTGTATGGTAATTTTTGTGTGCAGAATTCTGTAAAATTTTTGTTTGCCCAGTCAAGAGGTGGTCTTTAGAACTTATGTTAAAATATCCAGTAAAAGTTTATTTTACTATGAAAAAGGAGGGAGCTGGAAACAAATTTAAATACGGCTATGTCCAGATTAGCCTCCTAGATTCTACTGTTTGTTCCTGCACTGATGATGTGATATGACAGAAGGTTGGATTCTGTTCTTTTATATGAAGAGATGGTTTATTTAATCATAGTTGCACACACTTATTGCCTAGAAGTAATAAGGTCAAAAAACTAATGTTTTGCTCAGGTTAGAAACTCTGTATTTCATCAGTTATGATAATCTATGCAGCAAGAGCTCAACAAGACTTTCATATTCCAGATTGAGTTTGTAGGGAAATTAATTTAATTTTCTTTTTTTTTAACCTGGCTAACCCATTTTAGAGAAATTTTGGCCATAATGTCAGTGCTCATAGTTTGAAAACATGTGAGATAGAAATTAAATGTAGCTTGATTACAGTGACGTTTTTAACAGGTACAATTAAATATATAATTTGGTAATGTAGGTTTTTAAAGCATAAATATTGAGGTGTATTTATTGAGGTGTATTGACACAGTCCAGGTAGTTGTGTATTGTTCTCTGGGAATTTGAGCTCGGGATATAGATGTCTGATGTAGAAGCTTGGTATGTCAGGATCAGAAGCCTAATGTGGGAACATATGAATATCTCCATTTGTTTGCCAGAATGATATATGAATTAGTATATTTAGCATAGCTTGTCTTAACTTTTTTTGGTGGGTTTTCCTGTAGCAGGCCACATGATTTTTGTGGCTAAGGTAGTCATGTCTAGAGGATTTAGGTCTTATAAATTATGGCAGCATGATAATGATAATCCAGTCATTTTATGGTATTAGAAGGATGAGGCTAATTATCATTTATATTTTGGGGAAGGCTTTTGCCTAATTCATGCCTCTGTTCCACAAGATGCTGAGTGACCTCAATTTCTGTTAGCTAAAAGGGGAAAGAGGGAACGCAGCATCTTGCAGCACTTTGTCTGGAAAGTAACGCTTATTTCAAATAAAAGTCTTAAGTAGAACAGTAAGTATTTTGATTGAAATGAAATTACAGCTGCTTTTTGGGATATGAGGAATACCTTTGACAAAACATGTTTTCATTGAATATAATATTCAAACTGCTAGAACTAGAAATGAAAATAAAGTGAAACTAAATATATATTTAGTGTTGTGGCATAAAGGAAATACTCTCCTCTCCTTTGCTCTATACATTCTGAGGTTTCCTTCTTAATTGTGAATTTTATTCTAATCAGTTTTTTAAATATAGATTTTAATTTGTTGTAAGAAAAAAATCACTTTATACTATCTACAGTAGAAAGGTGCTTGAAAACCTCTTATTCAGGTTAATATATTTATTAAGTATATATAAAATCGTATAGAGATATAAGTTGATGGATTTGAGAGAGAGGTGATGCAATACCTACCAAAGAAATCAGCTGGGATAGTGGTTATAATTGCATGGCACCATGCTGTGTGGAGAGAACTAAGCTAGCTCTAAGAAGTTTCATGAGCACCTCAAGTAGCGTGCAAGCAAGTCTCATGCTTTGCTTGGGTTAATTAGCCTTGCGTCTTAGTACCTGCTTGGTTTTGCTGCTGAAGGTGCTTCATTATTAATGAGCAAACATTTGGTATCTCTCCATAGCAATGCATTGTGCTCTATAAAGATATTTTTTTAAATGACAGATCTGAATATGTTTTATCACGTTTGTTGAACATCATGGGTATATTCATAACCTATTTCCATTTTACAACATATCAGGTGAGGAGCCAGGAGGGGTAGCCAAGAAAAAAACTAAAGTCAAAGGTATTTTAATATTCTTTTTGTCAGTGAACCTTAGCAGATGTGATGTCTGAAATGCATGTGTGTTGCAAATAGAGATTGCAGGTTATAATAATCTTTACTAATATTAGCTATGTTGGCTAATTAATGTCTGACAGTGCAGCAAACTATTATCCACTCCATTTTTCAGTATTTTTTGTTATTGGTTATAATTTAATGGCAACGTGAGTGCTTTCCTAACTGCAGATTCTTTTTTTATTTATGCAAACATTTTTACAACAATTGTCTTTTTTGGCTTATAAGCATTTAATATTTACTTCTTACTCTGTGTGTTTAAAAAAAAAATCTGATGTATACACAGGATTTGCTCAGTGCCAAATCCTCTTTTAGTTATGTTTCATGAATTCATAATACTATTATTGTCTTGTAATCAGACTTGAGTACCTTAATTTCTGCTTAAGTCTGCACTTAGATCATTTCATCCATTTCTTTCTTATGGGAGGAGAAATTTAGGTAAAGTTCAGGAACTCTTCAAACTTGGTATTACTTGCAGGATTGATTGCAGTGATCATCCTAATTTTTCCAAGCTTAAAGCAAATAGCTTGAGACCAATTTATTGCATATACTTGAAGATCTCTTATTTGAATTAATGTTTATTAAATATATATAAAATTGTATAAAAGTATAAGTTGATGTATTTGAGAGAGAACTGGCACAATGCCTACCAAAGAAATCAGCTGGAATAGTGGTTATAATTACATTTAAATATAAAATTATTATAAGAAACATAATATATATGTCATATTTATATATTTATACATGTATATAAATTTATAATAATATAAGAAATTAATCCAATTTGTAATTAAATGGCTACAAAAACAACACATAATAGTCTAAATGTGTTTAGTGCAACAAACAGACTAAGAAACTAAGTAGCACAAGCAAAGCATTGTACTCCCAGATGAGCACTAATTCTGGTACTTCTTGACTTTTAACATGTGCTCAGTTATCTCCACACAGCATGTTACTGTGTAAGGAATACAGTCTATTCATTGCATTAAACACACTTAGACTATTCTGTGGATTCTTTTCTGGCAGTATGTGAAAAATACTTTTTTTGTTTATAATACACATTAGAGAAAATTATCTGCTGGGAAAAGCTCTCATGTTCATCTGGATTTTTCTAAGCATCTTTGCATGCAATTTGAAATTTTTAGCTTTTCTTCTGCATTGTGCTTGGTATGATTTGGTGAAAATTGTGTGTTTCCAAGAATTTAATAAATATGTCGTTTAACAATTCATTCCTGTGCTTTGGTTTACTTTTCAAAGATGTTTGATATGCGAATGAAGAACTGTTGCGATATATTTTCAAATGCTTTATGTTAAAAAAAAAAAGTTGGAAAGAAATGTCATTTTAAATTTTTTGAACTGTATGATTGAATTGTTAACTTCACAGAAACACTGCACAGCTGTCAGCTGCAGTTGTTGAGAAATGTTGTCACTTTACTGCTCTTTACCTGAACTGACTCTAGTTGGTCTCAAAAGGGCATTTGTCTGAATGCCAACACCTATTGTATTTTATATTTCAATTCTTCATTGATTTTTTTAATAATGTGGATGCATCACCTTTTTTGAAAGTAAATACAAATATGGCATGTAGAGAGTTAATGCAACTAGTTTTCTAAAATTTATTAAAGGTAAAAAATTGCTTATTCTGGGGAATATTGCTGGTACCGTGACAGTATTTTTCAACACTGAGCAAAGTGGAAGTGAATAACTGAACTTTTAAATTTGAAAAATGCTGTTCTGACTTGTTCTGTTGGTGTATTATCTAGATACTGCATCACAGTCAAATGAATAATATAACTTTAAATAAAGAAAATGACTACAAGATTTGCAATACCTAGGTAAAAAAAAAAAATTAATAACACCATAGATGGAAAAGCAAAGATATAAGAATCAATTTATCATTGTTACTTTGATTTCATTGAATATGATTAAACCAATTAAACAACAGCTTTTTTGCAGTTTATTTAATTCACCAGGGTATTGTTATTTCTTTCTTCTTAAGGATTTTATAGTTGCATTTTTTAATTTTTTTAAAATATATATATAAAATACATTCCAACTTTTGGCCTAACCCAAGATAACAATGTCTGTAAAATATTATAATGTAGGTTTTTGTTATTATAACACTTTCATTTGTTGTTGTAGTAAGTTGAAAAAATTGTGAAGAAGTTTTATTTTGGATATGTTCTTGGCGTTTCCAGACCCCACAATGGTCACACCATTATGAAAGATTCAAAATGTGTTGTGATTTTCATGCTCATAGACAAAACCGTTGTTAGCCTTCTGTAGAAGTACGTTAACAGTAAGATAATAGAGGCATGGTTTTTAGTACTCTAATGCTTTATTCAGATGCAGTTACAGTAAGCTAAGGTTATTGGATGGCTGCATGGTGTGAAATATTGCTAAAAGTCAAAGCTGATTTGTTTAAATTGCTTAAAGCTCAAGTAGTTAAATAAACACGTTTAAACTGGTATTTAACAAACATTAAGCAAGGAGATCATCAAAGCTTGTCGCTAGTTGCTCGTAAAGTATATTCTCTGATCTAAATATGGTTCTCTTATTGAACATTTCCCCCTTTTCTAAATGAAAAACTAAAAAATAAAAGAAGCAATTAAAGAACCAGTCAAGAAAGTAAAGGAGAAGCAGGAATCGAAGAAGGATGAAATCAAAGATGAGGAAGAAAAAAAGAAAGCCAGGAAGGGAAAAGATGCTGCTGATCGGAAGGACAAGAAAACTGTTGAGATGGATAAATTAAAGAAAGATTCCGACAAAGTTAAAAGAGACAAAGGAAAGGAAAAGGAAAAAGGCCTAGACAAAAATGTAAAATCCAAGGAGACTTCAAAAAAATCAGCCAGTGAAAAGGATGGTACTACTCAGGTGAGAAAAGACAAAGAAACAAAAAAGTTAGCTAAAAACCCATCCAAAATTTCTGAAAGCTCAGCAAAGGAAGACAAGAAAGAAAAGAAATAATCAGAGTTCCAATTGTGCTAAGTAGGAACAGACCTGAAGGATGAGAAATTCAGCGTATTTATAGGAATATGGTAAATATGGCAATAAGATGATCATGTTTTGTAGATATGATAAATGTGAACAAAGGTTATATATAATAGCTTTTTGAAAACTGCTACACATGTACTGGTATTGTAAACAAAAAGCAAAATGTCTGCTATGAAAGTCAAATATGTACATATGTTAATGTATCTTAGGTAACTGAATGTGTATTGAAAACCAGTATCAAATTAATGCTAGTTTTAAGCACACTCTTAATTTAATTCTGAAAATTTTCCTTTCTTTGTTTGCTTTGTATGAAAATGCTATTTTCTTGGTGTGGGGATGAAAGTGTAATGTTATGTATCAAGTACGAGTTTAAAAGCAAACGAGGATTATCTGGACACATGCAGTGAAAATCCATGAGTAGTTGGTGGTGGTGGTGAGGGTTTTTTCCAAAAACAAAGAAGAGTATTCATGGAACATATTGTCATAGGATGATAGTAAGGAAGTGTAAATTATTCTCTGCTAAACTTTGTTGCCCTAAGTAGACTGATAAAACTGTTTTAAAGTTTTGAGTGTCTGTGTAGCGTTGCATTTAGTTGTGTGACTTCAGTGTATACTCTGTCAAAGTGCTATTGCACTGTTTTTATGGATCCTTTGACAGTATATTCTGCCTTTTTTTTTTGTTATCTTTTGGTCTGAACTTCCTTCATTAACTCTTCAGTATACTGTGGCCAGATTTTCCAAATAATTCAATTGTTCAAAATTGGAGTCAGATTTTCAGAATTGCTTTTCCACTGGTAGTAGTCTTCCACTGGAAGCTTCTGGTGAATGCTTACAAAAACTAGACCGTTGCACCATTGATAGATATCATTGGGTTTCATTCCTATTTAAGGAAGAGTGGTGTTCTTTTATTACTGTATTCTAGTTGAAATTGGTTAGAGAACAGCTTCTGTTTTACAGCTATTATTTTCTTCAAACAGCACTTTTCAAGTACATGGCACTTCTGTAAGCAAGCTGTTATGTTAATTTGCTATTATATCTTCTATATTTTTAGCAGTGAGGGGTGAGTTATCCAGCAATCTAATTAGAATAAATAGGAGGTTACAAAACATTTCTTCAGAAGGATTTATCCTTCGGTATGTTATTGAATCTATACTTGCTTTCTTGTTCATTGAGGAAAGGAATATTTTCTAATTTTACTAGACAAATAATGTTGCTTATTTTGTTGAAACATTAATTGCCCAATAAAATTACAAAAGATTCAGAACAAAATTTGTGATGACAGTTGAAGATTTTTTTACTGTAATATTGCAGTATTTTTTTAAAGAAAACAAAATAGTGAAATAGAGCTTGAGTGTATGCATGTGGGTGGTGGTAAGATAAAATCCTGAAGGTTGATTCCTGTGTTCTGTTCTTGGTTCTCCCTCAATTTTCTATATAAAACTGTTGACAATGCATGTATGCTGATACAGCACATACATGTGTCTCTAAGATACTTTGATCCTTAGGGTTAAAAGATGTGGTAGTAGGTAAGATACAATCTGATTCTTTGAGAGGGATCTTTTTAAAAATAGATTAAATAAAAGCAGTGGCAAGTAGTGTAGCACCTTAAGATTCTCGCTCTGATAATTGAAAGAGTCGATGTATTGAGCTACTTTCCAAATATCTATATATTTGTGAAGAAGGGGAAAAGATGTGTTTTATGAACATTATACTGTTGAAGGCGCCTTTTGTTTAAAAAAAGTGTAAAAATTCATTGTCTTCAGGAATCATATTTGATAAATGCACGTGTAATGAGTTTTATTTTTTAAGTTTCAATGATGATAAAGATGTATTCATTCATCTTTGCTCTGTTTGCTGTTAAGATACACATTTGATAGAGGAACACTAAAATCACAGTTCTTCTCAAGAGCGGTGGCAGAGAGATAGAGTGTACATCGCTTTTTGTTTTCTCCCCTAATGCGGCAGAAATTGTAACTGTCTGGGGAGTGAAATTTGGAATGAATTTCTAATTGCTGTATATTCGTGTATATGACCTAAAGTCTGTCTGGTTCTAAAATAGTTCCTTTTTCAAAGAACATTTCTTCTGAGCAGCAGTGTAGGCTATACAAATAGACACATAATAAAATGAGATTTTTGCCCCAGAGATTTGTTGTGCTGTTGCATATCTCTGAAATATTATTATCATTCAATTTAACATGGCAAGTTACCACCTAAACTCAAAAAATGCACCAAAAGTAAAAACTGAGTGTAACTTTACTTTCATATCAGATGAAAGATTATCTTGCAAAAAATATGGTATAGCATACTACATATTCAACAGGTTCGAACAGAGGACAGTGAGAAACACATTTGATAAGCTGGTCTATAAAGCATCAAAACGAAAGTGAAAAATGTGCTGGTAAACAAAGAAACATTTGCTAGTCACTTTCCTTTTATGAAATGTAAGTGCTTGTTGTGAAGGACTGAATATCTTTTGAAAGGCTTTGGATGCATTTATTGTTCATGAAACAGAGGAAGTGGTTGTCTTAAAATGGAGATGTGGGTTATCAGAGGTTATGAGCTAAGTACTTATTTAAAGATGTGTCTAATATAAGGTAGTGAATTGTATGCATGAAAGTAGGGTGGCTGTTTCTACTCTTCCAGATTCTGAAGTCTGAGAATGTGGCTAATAAGTAATTAGCTCTCTCCCCCCCACCATTCTGTATTTAAAGCTGGTTATAGAATGAAGTAACTTCTCACTCTTTTAGTCATTAATATTACTGCAGCAAAAGGTGAATGCAAGCTTTACCCAATAGTATTTTTGAATATATACATATGTATATATACACATACATATATATAAATGAGACAGGAGAAAAATGGCAAAGAAAGGTGTAAATTTGGCTTTTTTCTCTAGCTTCTGATCTTGACACTCTAGTAGTGGACTCTTAGTTACGATACTTTTAAGAATACTTATCTTAATGTAGTTTAGATAATACAAAAAGTAAAATTAGGATTAATTCATTTTTCTCTTGTTCACATTACATATACAGGGTAGTGGAATAAATATATGTGCTTTCCACAGTTCATAAAATAATAAATTCTCTATAGTTTACACAAAGTTGTTTTGAGGCACAACAGTCATATTTGTACTGAGATATATCTGACACCAGCAGAGACCTAATAATAGTTTTTAAAAAACTCTAGTGCCTTGAAATACAATGCTTAGGCTGTTTCGCTTACAGTTACTTTTACAAGAGTCTTGGCAGCAGAAGAGTACTCATTACACTGTAGCCTCTTCTTTAATTATTATAATCCAATTCATTTCTTTGCATACTACTTCGAGAAACCAGTTCTGTGGGGGGTTTTAATCTCCTCCTGAGGAGGGATGCTGCTGTTTGTTTTTTTGTTTAAGAAGGAATCTTTAACTTAATTGACCTCACAACTCATTCAAAATCAAATCTAGGAAAACCGTCATAGGATCACAGGAGAATTCAGTTTGGAAGTGACTTCAAGAGGTCTGTAGTCCAACATCCTGCTCAAAGGAGAGTCAGCTGAGAGATAAGACCAGGATACTCTAGGCTTTATTTAGTCTGATCTTGAAAACCTCCAAGGATGGAGACTGCACAACCTCTATGAGCAGCTTGTTCCACTGTTTGACTGTGCTCACAGGGAAAAAGTTTTTCTTTATGTCCAGTCAGAACCTGTCTTGTTTAAATCTTGCTTGAATCCTTCTTAAAGGATAACTGAAAGGAGGATTAGGCTAACATCAATAAATTCTTCTTGAGGATGTGATGTCTTAGGCTGTGGCATAATCTCTCAGGCTTTTCACTGTCCTTTCTGAAACTAGGACAGTAAATGAGAATTAACGACCATCTTAATCTTGGACAGATATTTATCTAAGTAAGATGTAAATTGCCTTTCTCTCTTACCTTGATGTTGATCATTGTTGTTATTCCTTGCTTGCTTTTCAGCATGTTCTGATCCAGCAAGACTTAGTGGTATAAATAGTGAGCATCTTGGTGGCAGAATTCCATCAGTCATACTTTTTTCTGTACTAACTCAGGAGTTAAAAGAAATGAGAGACTGAGATTACTTGATATTGAAGACAAAGTTAGATCTAAAGATTTCTATACAAATTCCTGTGTTAAATCTTGGAAGGTCTGATAATCTCTATCATAATGAGCAGTACATTTTAAAGTTCAAGTCAGTTATTCATAAAAGCATATATAAAATATAAAAATTATCATATGAAGCACTGTTTTCCCCAAAGAGAAGAATGGTTTAAAAAAAAGCTGCGTATTTTTCTTATAAACACTGAACAAACCATGAGAATACCATAGTAATTTGTTTAGTTACTTTGAACTAGGCACAGCTGCTTAGATTTCCATCTAGTTTTTCTCATTAGACTTTTTTAGTTCTTCAAAACATATATCTGTATACTATCTTAATATACTTTAGTCTTTGTGTACATTATATCAGTATGGTCCAGTAGTAATGATTTATTGTTTGGATACCTTTTTAAAGTGTTTAATGTCAATTAATTTTTCCTTTGTTATTGTAATAATTGAAACAAGATTGTCTCTTTCTTAATATATAATTGAATCAAAACAAAAAAACCCTAAAGTTAACTTTATAACTGAAAAATGCAGGCCTTAAAGAAAGATCTGTCCCAGCACAGCCAACATCACCAGAATCCGAGGAGACCATTCAGCCTGCTGAGCAGTTTGTCGAGTCAGGTAAGGCATCTGGTAAACCACAGATGAAACAAAAGACACGCTGTTTCATTTGAGCTATAATTATGTTTCCTCCGTATGGTGTTTTTCCTTTGGGTAGAAATATAAATCTTTCATGGTATCGCTTTTATGTGGTGTTTATCTACTGTAGTTTAGTTAACTGGAGTCACTGCTAGTAACTTTATGTAAATCACCAGCCACTGAAAGTTTATAGGTTATATGTTTAGAAGGCACTCATCTGAGCTCTCATGAATACCAGTGGAGCAATATCACATCAGATATTTTTATGCTGGTGTACAGTTGTATTATATATGCAACAGTATACCCAATGAGAATGACAGCAGCCTTTCCACATTAAAAAAAAAAAATCAAAATTCGTATAATCATTCACCTGCTTAGGGAAAAGGAAAAAAAAATTACTACCGTTTATATTTTTTTTATTTTAATTTTTGTGCCTGTTCATAAAATCAGTTGGCTCACCCTAAGCAGACGAAAAATATAGAAGCAGTTGTACAACAGTCATTCTCTTCCCCATATAAATATTAACCACAACAAAATTGATACGACAGTTTTTGTAATTTTAGTAACAGCACTGTTCTCATTTTCTAAAGTGATTTAGCAACAATAGAAAAGTATCTTATTATTGTTTAATTGAAACACTTTTGCATTTCTGTAGTTTTAAACTAAAAACAGAAAGTAGAATCACTTGGTAAGATTATCCAAATGTTCACTTTTCTACTAAAACAAGTAGTGTATCATAAATATAGTAAATTTGGTGCCTAGTGTTGAAAAATCACATAAACATTAAAAAAAATAAAATTTATTAGGTTCAAGAGGAGTTCCAATAAAGATAATTTTACATGTCAGCTTTCAGGTATGTGATACGCATTTTGGTGTTATTCAGAGCCTGTATTTTCTCCAGTTCTTGGAAGAAGTGCATCCTACTAGATGTTTATATGAACCTAAGCGTCATAACCCACAGAAGTGGAGCACATGGTTAATAAACTGGAATACGGAATCAGTTTTAAAAGACTTGAATTATTTTCCTTTCATTATAGTTTATAAAATATATTCAATTTAAGGTGTCATTTTTATGTGTTTCCATAACTTGTGCCATTACAGACGTTTATTTGAAAATACAATTGTGACTGTTTTTACATACCATTGGATTTCTTGATGTTAATTTTAGGACATTTATATGAAGGCAACACTTCTTTACTGATTCCTGTTATGTTCTGGGCTTGTGTGTTAGGTGATGTTCGCTTGGCCCTGAAATCAGTCTGGAATTTCTTCTGCTATGAATTGCCTGGAGAAGTCTTGCTATTGGAATACTAGTATCTATTCTCCCTACTTATAAAATAACCAACCTTCCACTTACGAAACTGACATTTTGTTGTCAAACTATGGCTTGGTAGTGCTGCTGCCTGAATTAAAGGAATGTGGTGGATGGAAGTGTTAGTAAAAAGATTACTCAGGAGTGAGTTCTTGGTAGGAATAGTTATCTGAAGTAAAGATGTTATTGCACTGAGAAAAAGATACATGCAGAACACCCACTGTAAGTAGCTGTAAGTAAATTCTTTCAATTCATCTTTAGGAGTTTTATTAGAAATTGATGCAATACTTTCAGAATTGGGGCGTAAACATAACTAAAATATTTTTGCAGTTGCATGGGTTGCAGAGATACATGAAATAAATCTGTACAGAACCTTATGGAATGAGACTACGAAAAGCTGCAAGCCACGAGCTAATGCATAGGCTTTGTCTTTTGCATTTATCTCTGCTGCAACTTGTAATCCTTTCAGAGCACAAGAATGCTGAAGTAGAATTGGAAGAGGAAATTCAGTCTGTTCTTCATGAAGCTCTCCATTCCCAGTCTGGTATGCATTAACACTTAGAAATCACTGAAGAATTTATATAGACTGTCCTAGGCTAGACAAATCTTAAATTCTGTTTTTGGTATGCACTCAAAGTACTTTTGCCTGCCCAGAAAGTCCTAATAAACAGATTTGTAATTCCCAATAAAATTTTAGAAGTTTAGTCAGCAAATTCTACTACTATGACCTATTATTCAAGAGATGTTGGACAGAAGTAGCTCAAATCACTGAGTTGACAAGATCTTCCTCAAAATACTATGCAAGAATAGGTAAATAGAGATGTTTTTACTGTGTTTTTCCCCATGAATGATTCTGACACTGGTGAGTCAGTGCAGATATGTTGGGATTATACTGTTGTAAGGGGCAGATGATTTGTCTGCCGCCATCTCCTTCAAGGAGTGGCTGAAAAATATTAAAGGTGTGCTGAAAGCTCAATATTCACTGGTAATAACTTTACTGAAGAGTTGGTATTCTTTAACATTCTGTATTATTAATTAGGAGGGAGACATGAAGATGTAGATGAAAGCATAAATGACCAGTGGCAAGTGAAGGAAGAAATACATGAAGAAGCTTTTGGAACTCCTACAGCAGATGACTTACATGGAGAATCAGAGAATGAAATGCCAGAAGCATATGAGTTGCCAGATTCAATTCAGAAAGGTATCTGAAAAACTAAATACAATTCAAGTTAAATTTTGGCAAAAATAAGAACAGGCAAATGGAAACGCCTTCTTAAGAACTTCACTCTCAGTTTCTGCTTATTGTAGATAGCTGGCAATACCAACCACTGTAAATACTGCTTAGCAAATAAATATGAATCAAAATAGGATATTTTAATTTCATGTATTTTGGCATTCAGATAATTATATATGATTATTTACTTACTAGTTTATTGGCTTTCAACCAAACGAATTTGCCTGTTCTCCAACTGTGCATTTCTTCCCCAAGTAGAACAACTTTTATAGTATCTGTATGGAGTCTGCTTCTGGGCTTACTAGTTTATAAAACTAAATTTTAAAAGTATATTTGCAACAGCCTTTTGTAGACAGTCCTATTTGCACTCTACTTCCCTTCTAATGTGGCTCTGCAAGAGAATGTTATATGTGAACTATATTATAAGTCCCACTGAGAACATAACAGCTATATCCTGCTGCCCTGAAGCCTTGACAGGGTGAAACAAACTTGTTTGTAATTAAAATACTAAAGCAGAATTATCTGGTCTAAAACCCAGTTAGGGAAAAGTATTTCTGAGAAGATGCTTTTATCTGAAGTACTGAAAATTTTGTATACCTTAAGACATCTTTTTGTTAAACTCATGCAATGGATGTCATCTAAAAGTTTTGATTTCTGGAAGTAAACTGAGGTTCTTATTTCATGGCTGAAGTAGTTCTTTTCAGTCTGAGTTTATTATAGCTGCTTGTTTTTGCATCTCTTCCTTTCGTCCATTGTGCAAGTTAAAGTAGAGGAATAAATGAGACATTTGAATTCTATTTTTTTTTAATCTTTAGCATGATTATTAAGAAGGCAAAAGTGAATATATTTCATTTTCTTTACAGTTAAAGTTTCATGAAGGTGGATTTTAAAACATTATGCTTGAATTAGAACAGAACATTCTGTGGGGAAAGTTGTCTTTATTTGAGCAAATGTGTATACAGTATATGTATGTGTATATATGCACACCTATGCACTCAGAATTACATATGTTGGGTTTTTTTCAACCTATAAAATATCTTTCTGGAATTAGACGAAATTTGCTTACAATATCTGCTTAGAAATTTGACTCTATCCTTCCATAACATTTTGTTATACTGTATGCAGCATCATATATTGACTTAAATTTTTTAAAATGTGTAAATATATCTTTGTCTCTCAGAAACTGATGTTTTAGCAGATGATCTTGGAGCAATGGAGCCTGAAACGTATGAAGTTCCAGGTATAGTTCTGTTTTTTCCAAACTCTGTAATACTGGTTTTATGCCTTAATATAGCAAATGATAGGAGAAGGCAAAAAAGAAACTGTTCAGCTGGTTTAGTAATACATAATCTTGAAAACATTTTTCCCCCCAAAACTGTTCTTGATTGTCTTGGATATTTTTACTCTGACTGAGAGGAGTGTGTCATATTTGCTATTGCAAATGCTACTATAAGGAAGGGACTGATAGGTGTGAAAACTTTGCTTTCAGTAGTGCAAGAACTCCATTTATACTTTTTTTTCTGTGTTTCTGGCTGTTGTAGATGTGTGTTTAGTACCTAGATAAACAGATCTGTGGTTGTATCTAAGAATGTAAGAATGAGGTTTATTACTCATATTACTCTGTCTCCTTTTTTTCTACAATGCTAAAATTATTCTGGGCATTGTTTTAGTCTTCAGTCAGAGATTTGTCTTCCTACTTGAAACCTTGCTGTCATCTTCTGAAAGCATACCTTTCCATCAGGACTGTTTCTTTATGGCCACTTATACTATCAGAGAGTCAATCAGCATCAAATGCTTCCTAATGAACTATCCTTGCACTGGCTTCTGTACATCCTAATTGATCTTAATGTGTTTTGAAATTTTCCCTGGGCTAATGCAGTAAGCATCTAGGCTTCTTCATGCTGCACTTGATGCCATATAGGAATTTTCATACTTTGGTTTCATTAATCCCTCTCTCCCTGCAGTTTTGTTATCATGCCTAACCTATAAAAAGTTGGAGAGATCTATTTAGGACTTTAAGTGCATATTACAGTTTTTCTGTTGTCTGAAAAGTATTTTCTTCTGGATGTTGGTAATTCTCTATAGTACACGTAAGCCTCTTTAATTTACATCCAGTATTGATTTCTGTTTGGACTAGGCTTATTGTCTTTGGCTAAATGTTAGTTCTGGATTTTGCAGCATTGGTTAATGCCAAATATGGCAGGACAGTAATTTTGTTTCTGTTTGATACAGCTAAAACTGCTTATTTCCATCTTTGGGAGAGAGTGCTGCTTTCCAGCTACCAATTTGGAATCCACGCTGCTAAACTTCAAAAGAAAAAAGAGTAGTTACTTTACCTTCAGTGCTGTGTGTTAAGTTTGGTGCATCCTATTGAGTGTAGTTACAGCATCTCAAAGAATTGCAGGCACAGGGGAAAAGAATCTAAATTTTTAGCTAATCTATGAAAAGAAGTAAATTGCTCTATTTCTGTAATACTGTAAGTGAATGTACATATTTTTCAAGGTCTGTTTTCTGGCTACCATAGACAGTGGCTGTTCTCTATAGATAAGCACTAGTGATTCTTTCTGCACACTAAGAAGCTACTTTAGAATTTTGAGGATAAGGGAACATTACATTTTTGATTCATATTAGGAGAGCCATTCAAAAAATCTTCCTAGCAACTCATGGCTTTCATGGGTCTAGTTTTCATACTGAGGATATATCATAAGACTGGAAGAGAGGGTGGTTCAAAATCTTCCATTGGAATGATGTGTCCAGTTGCAAAAGTCTATTTGTAAGGTTTTAATTGGTCAATTTGCAACTAGATCTATACTGCAGAGCCACTTTTAGCTGTTGAAAAAACAAATTGTGGATGGAAATTAAAATAATAGAATGTTTAAAGATGTACTGTTTTTTCATTTTTAATTTACAGTTTCATTTGATTATGATATGGGTGTGGAAAACACAGTAAGTGAGCCAGAAGCTCCAGGTTTGTAAATTTTCGTAACTTCAAATTGCACTGTAATCACTTATGCCTTTTTTTAAAGTGCTTCGAAGTCATGTGTTGTATTTGCTGTGCAGTCACACTTAATTTTCAAATAGTTTTTCAAATAGTTTCAAAAAACTCTGATTTTTGCAGTACTGGTATTGTAGCTATATTACCATTACAGTTGTGAACACAACACTCCATGAATCCAATCCACAAGAACTTATATGGGCTTTATCTTATTATGTGAATAGTTATCCGGTCTAATCAATGGGGTCAAGTCCTACTTATATTTTCAATTTTAAGCCAAACTATAAATACCTATAAACTTATTATATTGTGTGACTTCTGGGTGTGTTTACAATCCAGTTGTCACTTTCAAATAAAACATTATGTTATTAATTCAAGTATGTTTAGTTCTGTGTTATTCATGAGATAAGTAGTATGTGACATTTTAACTTCTCTTACACTTTTTAGCTATTGCATAACAATTTGATTAGAACACAAAATATTTAATATTTTTATTTAAGGTGATACTGAGCTAATGCGAGAAGATGCTATTGAACATCATACAGGTACAATCTAAAACCTTGGTTTTTTCTTATGAAAGGAACTTGCATTGACCTTTCTCACCCAAACCAAGGCCAAAAAAAAAAAAAAAAAAGAGCCTATAAATAGTATCAACTTCTTGGTAAATCATTTCATTCATGCTTTTGTTTACATTCTCAAAAATGCAGACCAACGTGCATAATACTTTAATATGAGCCAAATATATTTTAAATTGCTTAGAAGTGTTTCTGCAGGTAAAATATGTTTAGCATTTGCCCAAAACTTTGAAGTTAGTGTGTATAAGTGTTAGGGAATAAGTAATGTCTTTCAAAATAAACAAAAAACCTCACCTCCCCCCCAAACCAAAGCATTTCAAATTATCCTGTAAAATCTTGCTGTATATAGAAATGACTTATGAGCATTTCCATTATGAAATGTAGGTCATTTGTACATCATTTAATGAATTTTATGAGAAAAGCCTGCTGATTTTGTTGAACGTTATTTTTAAGTCCATGTTATGATGCTGGAAAATGTTTCTTTTTTTTCTCCCCCAAAAATCTAAAAAAACCCACCATAAGTGGAATTCTTAATAATATTAAGTTTTAATACAATGTAAAATACAATGTATTTGAATAGTTTTTCTTGTCTTGAATAAACTTGACACTATTATTTGTGTATATTTATTGTCTTTAAACTTTCATGAATTTTAATACTGATATATACTTTTTAACAGAGGACAGAGTGCATGGGGATTACAATGAAGAACACGGTATGGAAACTGTTACCTTTAGTGAAATGGCAGTATTATAACCCTTTTTTCATCATATTATTATGAAAGTCTTTAATTAATATGAAAGTGAAATTGCTTTGTCTTAGAACTTTTCCGGGCTTCCACATTACTTTGTAAGTTCTCTGAGGGACTTCTGATGTTCAAACCCCCTGCGGGAGTGTATTTGTAAGGAATGAATTGGAATTTAACACTGGAACAAGTGTGGAGTATTCCTATAGGTTATATTCCTATACCGATCCCCTTTGTCATGCTTTATATGTGATACAAACATGTTGAGGACTTTGCATGCCCTTTTTCCTATTAAATTCTAGCTAAGTCAGCTGTAGTTCATTGGATCTGTGTAGCTCAGTGCTGCCTTTTACTGTGCTCATCTTGTCCATAACTATCCAGTACTTCAGAGATTATTTTGATTTAGTTTGATTTGGTTAATGATTTACTAATGATTACTAAGACCAAAGAAAAAAAGAATCAAAAAAAAAAAAAAAAAAACCTAGTAGCCCCAGAGTCCCCAAACAATGGCATGTGGTTATGATTCCTTCTGTGAAGTCCTCCTGATGACTACCTTACTATAGAGGAGTTAAGCATATCTCCAAAACACTCTTGTTTACAGCCTATCCTGTCTACTGAGCAAAGGATAGTGTTTTTTAACTTCAAAAAAAAAAATTACTTCTTTGTCACTAAGAAATCCTGACTTCCATCTTTCCATCTTTGGGATAGAAATCCAGATCCCATTGAAGGAGTTTTAGTGGCCTGAAGGCACATTCAACCCCTAGCCCATATCTCTCTCCCGTTACCCTGCTTATTTGCCTCAGCTGTCAAGTCCTTGAACAAAACCTGTGAGCATAAATGGGATGTAAAAGCTAGAGAGACCTAGCTTTTTTCCTGAGCTTATGGTTTATTCTGCGTTCCAGGAGAATCTTATTTTACCATCAGTTCCTAGTCAGGAATCCCTTCTGCTTCTCACACCAAGAGATCAAAGAGAAGTGCAACTCCATCATACGTAGTGGTGAGATGAAGAAAAGACCCCTTCACAGACCCTGCCTCCAGGAGAGTCTGTACGTGCTTTTGATGCAAGATGATCGTAGAGATTTCTGAAGGAATTTGCATCAATTCATTGTACAATCAGTTCCAAAACCATTTCACATTCTGCAGTCTATTCTGACCATGGCACAATGACAATGAATTAGTCTATTTTGTCAGTAGTTTATGGACTTTGACAAGAAAGGTTTCATGTGCAATCACGATCGAGTGCTGCAATATGAGTTAAAAATACTATCCAATGAATCACGTTTTTTAAAAACTATTTCTATACCATTCCAAATTCTGTGATTAGGCTGATGAAGATAATAGGTAGTTCCATTCATTTTCTAAATAAGAAATTCCAAGATAGTTGATTGTCAAAAAAATGTATTTCTTGGCTACTAAATTGCCAGGCTTTGACCCTTCCCATAAAAACATACTTTTAGCTATATGGATAATGGAACAGGTTTGCTCTTTTTTCTGGAGAAGAGAGTTTTGTGACACCTGTTTCTAGTGTCAGAAAAGAAGGCATGGAGGCACAACATGGAGATCTGCAATTCTTACTCTCAAATGTAAGGCTTCTGTTCTTGACATTAGCTTCAGAACTGCAACAATTCACTTCCACCAGGAGAATTGTTTTATATCTCCAGATGCAAATGTCTTAAAAATCAGCAAAGTATAAACTTCTCTATTCTAGATCCACTATATATTCTGGATCTCTATCAGACGTGTTTCTCCTCTTATGGCAGATCCTCTGATGTAGTATATTCTTCCAATCTTGATGCTTCCTAGAATTCGCAGAAAGCTGGGAGGGCAGTGCCCAGATGATTGACTATCCCGATGTGGCCAAAGCAGTTCAGCTTCTATTCTGACTGTTACTTTATATGCCTTGGTTCTTGATTCAGGACACAGATCACATAATAGGATTCCAGCTGACAGTGAATTTTTCCTATCTGTATTCCTGAGTGATCTCACTGAAGTGATATTCAGCAGCAGCATTAGCAGCATCAACAAAGAGCTTATTAGAGCTTTTGCTTGTATAAGCCTTCTCCCTCTCTCTCCCGTCTCTCCCCCACCTTCCCTCCCTCTCCCCTCCCTTCCCCCTCTGTCTCTCTCTCCTCCACCCCCCTCTCTGTTTCATTTGTGCAGGTAGATATGCCAAAACTTTAGCTTTATGTTCACATTTGGTATTTATGTGTAAAATTCCCACTAAAAGCTCCAGTAAGGTTTAGTGTATCTAGTCAGGCCCCAAAACTAGAGAAACTATCTGAGAGCATTACATTTATCAGTAAAGGAATGAATTAGATGCCTAACATCTAAACTTATCAGGTAGGGCATAGTTATTTTTAGGATACTTTGTGTAAATCAGCCACCCAGGAACTTTATTCTTCTTTCCTTTCAGAACCAAAACAGGAAGAGGAGACTGGGAGCCAAGATACAGGTATAGACAGTATATCTATAGGTGACATTTAGAAAATCTTTGTTTCATATGTAATTACAGTGGAAATATGTCTAAAATAAATGTTACTGGAATATAAACACTAATTTTAAAAATCAGGGTTTTTTTTAAGTAAAGATAGCATAAAAAAGTGAACTTCATTTTGTCATCTAGGTATATTGGAATATTACATCTATGTGATGTTCTATCACAGTGTATTACCAACTATGGAAAAGGTGCTTTACAGTGTATGTAGTATATGGTTAGGTCTTTAACTGTGAATTGAGACAAGATTCTTCCTTTAGTATACCATTCTCAAGGATACATCTTTAAGGTCTTTAAGGTCTTTAAAGGCTGCAGTATGAGACAAAATGGAAATCTGAGTTTCCTGGAGATAGGGAGAAAAGAGGGTACATGGGGCTTTCCACAAGCATTTGGAATGTGGTAGTTCACCATAGACCTTCATCCTGCTGACTGCCAGGAGCCTTGCAATAACCTTGTAACCAGTGCTTACTGCCTTAAGTTCACAAAGAAGCATTTTTCTCAAAAAATATATATTAAAAAAAAAAATCCCGCAAACCTGTATGTAGGAATGGGTTGGGCAGGAGAAGTGTTGGAAAGGAAGCAAGGAGAGACAAAGTGCAAAACAAATTAGCCATCTGAATTACTGACTAATGATAAAATTCACTGTTAAATTTTTTTTTAGCATATATATAGATTTTTATAGTACTACCCCTTGCAATTAGTTGAAGGATCATCTGTTCGCATCTGTAGACTATTTGGAGTCAGAGACGGAAAACGGAATCAGGAGACGAATTACTTTTGGGCCACTATCTTTTTTCCTTTTAACTATTTATTTTTTATATTATGTTGCATCACAAGGATAAAAGCTTTCAATAATATTCCACAATGATCAACAGTCCTCCTCCACTCCTATCATTACTTTTTGTCTTTCTTTGCAAACCATGCTTTTTGGTTGAATTCTGTTCTGATTTCTTTCTGGGATAGCAGAGTAGATGGTCCTGGAACAAAGGTAACAGGAGTTTTAGGAAACATATTAATAAACGCAGTCAGTATGAGTAAGCTTTTTAAAGGCAAATGCATTTTCAAAACGAACTTTTCAGTTACTAAAAAAGTCTTTAAGTTTGCACTGTTCTTATCTTGCTTGACATCCCCTTGAGGTAAAGGTCTTTTAAGATAAGAGCTTATGAGGGTTTTTTGTTTGTTGTTTAATACTACTAGTAAATGCAGCTGATACTGCAAAAGATAAAAGTGAGAGTAGTGACCATTCTCAAAAGGATTAAGGATTTTTTTTTTAATAGAAATCAGTTTTTAAAGTTACTGAGAGTTGATGCAAAAAAGGCATTTGTTTAAAAGGTAAAATTTGAAATATTTACCCATTGAATATAGCAGTTCTATAGTGAAAAAGGAAAGAAAATTTAAGGTTTTTTTTTCCAAATTCATCAAATTTCAGGTTTGTCTATAGCAATTCACTGTTCACAACAATTAAGCATGTCTGTGTCAGCTTTGTTCTTTTGTGTTGTATGTAAGTTTTATCAGTATAGAGCTCAATTTCATCTTTGCTAAGAATTACATGTTTCCTTAGCTGTCGAGGACGTTCCTGAGGAGATAAATGAAGTCACAGAGCCGGGTATGTATTTCGTGATTGAGATCTTAAAGTGTTTAAGTGAAATATATACATTTTAAAGTGTGATGTAAAAAGTGATAATCATATGCTCTTTTTTTTAATACTTTCTTTTATAGATGAAGTTATTGAAGATTTGGAAATTGATGAAAAGCTGTCAGGTATGATTTTTTTTATAGTTCACTAAAGAAAATACTTTTCTTCCTTCCGTATTTGTTAATATAATTCCTTACGTGTCAAAAATGCATAGAAATGTGCTATCTTCCAGCTTCACTTCGAGGGGCAGAGTGTGTTCTGTTCAAAGATTACTGCTCAAGAAGACAGTTGTAAATTTTTGTATTTGTTGCACTGGTGCCAGGGAATTTCAGATGACTACTGAGTCAAATGTAATTCAAAGCTGTGCTCCAAGGAGGTCAAAGCAGCAGTGAAGATTTTTTCAAACATGACTTCAGTTCAGTCAGATAGAGCAAAGTGATCTATGCAGGAGTTTTGTCTGAGCAGTGATGGTAGAATTTGATGCTCTGTCACTTAGTTTTTCCTTTTGAAAAATATGTTCTAATTTAAGTAATTGGGGAAGTGATCACTGGTGTTTCACAGAAATAACAGTTGTAACCAAAAATCACTTCAGGAGTAATAGGAATTAAGTCAATAATTAAGAAAGGACTAACCTTTTGGACATAAAATCTATTTGGTGCCATTTTTCTACTGTTAAATTAACGTGGTTGCTTGTTCTGCAGTTTTAATTCTTCCTTGTTGTTTGATGTTGATTTAATGGGGGGGGGGGGGAGGGGAGAGACGAAAACAAAATTGTGACAGTACTGTGTGTAACTTTCATCATTAATTTTCTTTCTAACAGTAGAAAGTAAACATACCGAAGATAAAGTGGCGACTGAGCCTGAGGAATCAGGTTTGTATAGTACCATTTGCATGAATTTACTGCTTTATATACGTAATAAAAATTTGGGAATGATGAATATTGTAGAATAGAATTTTGTGCTATAATGGAAATATATTCATAACTTCTTTTTCTGTTTCTGAAGCTTTTTTATTTTAAGGACAAACATAATGATGTGTTTGTTGGATTCTAACATTGTTGTATTTTTAATGATATTATTTTAATAGTTTGCATAGCACTACTCAACGTTGGAAGTTGAGTGTTCCCAGTTCAGAAAAACTTATAGCAATAAAAATGGCCATATTAGGTCATGTGAAGGTGAAGCTTTCCTTACTACGCTCCATCTGCCACATACTCAAGAAAAAGACTCTAAGAAGTAAGATAAGTGGAATGTTCACCAGCTTTGTGCAGTGTACTTACAGACTTCCTGATTCAGAGAATGTTTCCTTCTCTTCAAATTTTTCATATTGCCTACACTTAGCATCCTGGCTATTACGAATTCTTTTCTGTTGTGCCTGACTCCCTGCATGCATGCATAGGAAGTGTAGGTATTCAGATCAATACCAAGAGCTGCTCTCTGAAACTAGGTATCAGAAAACATGGCTGTAATCTTGGTGGATTTAGCACCTGGTGTCTGTGTTGTAGTCATCTATCCAGAAAGTATCTGGCCTCTCTCAATAAGCTGTAAGAGAATACTGGGCAGACTTTCTTCTTTTGTAGTTAACTGATATCAAAGCAATCCTAATTTCAAGTTTATTGTGCTCTCAGAGATTGGATATCATTAAAATGGAAAGCAATAATAAGAAGAAAGTACTTCATCATAAGCAGATAGGAGAAAAATAAATGACAAACTGATCTTTCATATTACATTGGATGTGCAACACAAGACAGTGTGCAACCACCTGTCTGTTAATTAGCAGTGATGAGAATGAGAAGAAACCTCCCTTAACTGGTGTACCTTTGCAGAGTCTGGATTATCTATCACATTTAGCTACAACATTTTGAAGTTTTTGGTAGCAGTATCCTTCTTTGCTGGCAGTCCGTAAGAGTGTGAGCAAAATAAGACTTCCTTTTTGAGGGGGTTAGGAGGGGAGAGGCATTTAAATCATAGTGGTTATTGGAAATCCCATGTATTCTTTACTTTGAGAATTTTGCTGGTGACTAACTTAAGCATACATCCTGGATTAAAAAGAACTGAATTTTGAAGTTAGAATATTTCACAGCTACAGATACAAACATGATGAGTATGTATGTTTTTTAAAGTTCCTACTGAGAGGCATATGAAACTGTGGGAGATGAGATTTGTGCTTTAGATGGTCCAATTTCAGATTTTTAAAATTTCATTTTTGAAACAATATGTAGTCCTGCAAATTATTTTTTGGCCTACTTTAATATTAATGTTTTCCTTGGAAAAATTTAGATGAGATAATTTGCATCTCACTTCTGCAAAAGTAGTACTAGTGACCAATCTTGCTAAGTCTTTGTTTTGAACATGAATTGTCATGGATGAGTGGAGAAATGCACTTCCTTCATAGGAGAGAAGCAGCACTGTGTTTTATTGCGGTAAGACAGTGACTTAACAAAGTGCAATCATAAATAGGACAATGATTTAACGAGGTTCAATGGCAAAGTTCACTCAGATATTTACTGGATGGAGGACAGGGTCAACTGAAAGTGTCAGGGAGACCCTCCCATTGAGTCATGAGGTTCAGAAAGGACCCTCTTGCTCTCCAAACTCCTCCTCAGAGGAGCCTGGGTGCAGCTGGATCCAGTCCTAGCCCCAGACTTCAATGACAGTTTATGTCTAAGAATTATGTGTAAGGTATGCAAAGGAGACTTGGTCAGCAGTTTATGTCTAAGGGACTATGTGTACAATCAATCAAAGATACAGCCTAGCAAAGTTTTGGAAAGTTTACAAAGCTTCAGCATGTTATTAGTCACTTACCAAGGATCTGTCATGGGTAAGGAATCTCTCAACCTCAAGGAGTAACCTTGAGAGGCATCCCTGCTCAAGAAGAGTTTCCACAGTACAGCCTGCTTCACACAGGAGAGCTCAATGGGCTCTGGGCTGCCCCCTATTTATGGGGGGGGAGAGATGACTGACTCATATTTGCATGCTAGATGGGCCTTAGCTGGTGCATGCTCAATTAGCCCCTGCCTACATGCTGTTTATGAGGAGGTCAGGTTGAGGGGAAGAGAGCACATGGTGGGGGGAGAAGGAGCACATTGTCACATAAAGAAAAATGGAACTTTTTGTAAAGATTTTAAGAACTATTCAGTTTGAAATGATTGTTCACTTTTGATTTACAGAAATGCCTGTTCAAGTTGAGGATTATTCAGATGATAATCTAGTGGGTAAGTTAAGATTAAGTGGGGTTTTTTTTCCCTCCAAAAAAAAAAAAAATTTCAAATTATAGCTCATTGGAAAATTTGCAAAGGAATTACCTGGTGGTAGGGAGTGAAGGGATAAGGTTATTGTAATTTCAAGATGATTCCTATTTTTGAAGCAATAATATTTATCTTGGACTGGATAAATGCTACTGATAGTTATTGAGTTATATGGAAGCAGTTCCAGAAAAAGCCGTGACTACTTTTAAATTAAAAATTCATTTTAAATGATTGCAGAGAGATAGTTGAGTATTTTTGCTGTAAAGGGGAAAATAAACTTTAGATCTCAAAATATGGGCCTACCTCCTTTATAGGGTGAGTGATTGCGTGTGGTGATATTAATGTCATTGCTCTGTGTATCAGTCAACTTCACTGGAGTTCGACCACAGCACATTCTTTAGCCACTGATCTGGAACCAGAACTTTTTTCTCATGTTGTCACATATTTTTTATTGACACAACTGATTTTAAGAACCAGAGCACTTCCAGTTCTTCCATCAGGTGTCTGAGAGAATAGTGAAAATAGTATTTACCAAAACCATCTTTAGAGTAGCTACCTAATGAACCTGTACCTCTGAAAGGAGAAATAATTTCTAGGTTTGAACCTGATGCATATTGTTGCATCTGATCTGATTTTCAGAGTTGAGTTTTACAAGTTGCTAGTGTGTTCTCTGTAACAATGTAGTTGTGCTGAGTGAAGTATTGAATTGTATCTCTTAACAGTGACCTCAGGGAAGTTACAATCCAGAAGCCCTGAGAGTTTATGCAATTTTGTTTCTGCTTTGTTCTGATTAGGCTGAGTCAGTGACAACATAGCTGTTAAGCAAAGGAGTTTTTGAGTCTTTCTGCATTAGCTAGTCATTGCAATATGCAGGACCTGTTAAGTGGTGTGGTGCCCAGGTTATTCTGTGAGTTGTTTTGGGGGGGGGTTTTGGTTTTTGGTTTTTTTTTTTTTCCTTGTGGGGAAAAAGAGGAGGCCTGTATGATTATCCAATACAGACTGGAGGCATAGTTTATTTAGTGTATTAATTTACATGCTGAACCTTAGCTGAGATTATTTGAAATGCTTGCAGTAGCACATTACGTCTGTGTGGTCTTTCTAACCACGTTTAGCACAACTGTTGCATGATTTTGAAATGTTTTAAGCAGTAAGTGATCATTAATAGAGGCTTAATCTAAAAAACATTTTGTTTCATAATGAATATGAAATTTTTTTATCCAAAGCTTATGAACAGCATCAGAACAAGGAGTAGATATCTTTGACAGCATAGGCAAAAAAATTTAGTGAAGATAGGAGTAAATTGGTTTGTTGTGTTTTAAGTTGCAACTGTAGAACAAGAAAAGATATATCTGTTTTCGCTCAGAAAAATGTTTCAACTTGCTGCTTTAAGTTAAAATAGGGAAATAGTCCCTGGTGGGACTATTGCAAAGTCTCAAAAGTTGATAATTCTACTTGCACAGTATCAGCTATATTGATATGAGGGTATTGAGGTGATCTTGACTTGCATAAACTATTTTAAAACTATATTCAGAATCCAAGTATCAGTTCAAAATCTTTGACTTTTGTTTGTATGGATCATATTGGTGTAGCTTTTTGTGCCGTAATTTATGACTCAATTTTGTAGCAGTAAATACATTTCCCACTTTCACGAAAAAGAAATCTTACGTGTATTGCACAGTAGTGGATGTTTTTTTAAATATTCCATGTTTATAGCTTCTTTTAATTGCAGGAGGACTTTTGAATATGATGGTGGAATTGAACTTTATTGTCTATTTTTGCCCTCTTGGAGTTGTCCTTCCAGTTGTCCTTTTCTTATATTGTGATTCAAAGAGTCCTTACTGTTTTTGAACACCGTTAAGATTAAAAATGACTTGCAACTTGCAGGTTGCTTTTAGCACTCCAAGTAAAATGTCTTGATAAATTCTGTTTTAAGTTCTGATATAGTCTCTGCCAGCATCATTGATTAACAAGCATCAAATTTTGCTTTTCTGAAAAGGCTGATTTTGCGGGTAGGGAAGGTTTTTATTATTCTTGGAACTACCATAATTTAACTTTCATTTTACTTCAAGATACATTTTGCAGCCTCCTGTTTAAAATATGAGGAAATTTAATCTTTCTTGGCTTTATTAGCAAACATAGGATGCAGAGAACATAATACTGAATTGCCGTGTTATATATAATTAATGACTTATATTAGCTGATATCTAGAAAGTAAATTACGACAAAAAAAGAGCAAACCAGAATCTACGTCTTCTAAGTAAGGCTTAGCTGATATGCACGCACAAATTTCTCATCATAAAAATTCCTTGTGCTGAAATAGTAGGTATTTTTGATCTTTTGGAAAGGTTTTTTTTTATTTTTTTTCCCTTTAGTTGTTTTCAAAAGTGAGTGCAACACACTTCTTAAACCATGAGTTTAGCTTTCAAGGGAATGTTATCACTATTCTGGTACCTCTTGTGGAAAAAAGTAATAATAGCAGTGGAAGGAGTAAACATTTTCTTTTGAAAAAAAATTGAGTATTTTGTGTAGTTACGTAAGAACCACTTTGAAGGCGGAAAAGTCATCAGCCAGTCATGTAACACTTTTTACAAACAGCTTATTATCTGCACATAAAGTATAATTGAAATTGTATAGCATCCCTGAAAATTAGGAGAAGGAGGAGGAGACATAAGTAAACTAAAAGTTCCACTACTATTGAATATGCTTTCTTCCCCTTTTATGATGTGAGAATTTAAGTTCAAAGGAAACATTTTCTCATGCCATTTTCACTTTTAGAGTCTGAAATTCATATTTACCAGGGAGTCAAATTTTATTTTGTTTTGTTTTGATGAAAAAGTTCATATGGTTTGTTGTTAGAATTTTATTTCTCTTTGTTCATGCAAATTCAAGTTTGCAAAGAAGTATTCCCTGTTAATTCAGCAGTCATATATGAAGTTCATTATATTAAAGACAGTTAAGAACTGTCTTCTAAATGAAGAATGCCTATATGCAAATATGCACTTTCTATAATTACATGAAAAATTTATCTATTTGTGAAATAAACTTAGATTCAGGTAGTTACAAAAATAGTTAGAAACGTTACTACAGACTCCTTATTCTCAGGTACTATACAGTGATGCAACTGCATCTGAATTATGGTGGCATCTGTTTGTATCAGGTTGTCTGATTTTTGTCTGAAACATAGGAAATTATTTGTTTTGGTAAGAAAGAAAGAGATAGTTCTGGGGAAGAATGTAGCTGTGAGGAAATTTTTTGCATGTCCAGCGAGAAGAGGTTTGGGATGGGATGTGAATATGTTGGAGGGCGTGTCAAAAATTTCCTGATGACTTTAGGGCATATTACAAGAAAATTTAATACTAAGCAACTGCATCTTTAAGCATCCATATGTATTGCTTTTTAATTCCCCAAATTTACTTTTAGGATTACAACCAATATAGCTTACCACCAATAGGGTAGTCTAGCTGCAATTATAGTCTACATTTTTGTAAACTGTTGCACTTGAGTGGTATAATAGGCCAGCTTGAAATGTTACTCACTTAGGATTTCTGGCCTATTTTACATTGGCATGCAATTTGCAGTGGTTTTGATAGTATAGTACTTATTGGAGACATACCTGAGGGGAAACATTTGATTTTTTTTGAGATACCTTTGCTCTCTGTAATTAGATTTGGATCCTTCCTCTGTATTTTCAGACTTAAAATATTTTAATTTTTTCCCCCCCTTTCATCTTGCGTTCTTGACATTTTTACAACCCCACATTCATTTATCAGCTGCTGAAATGCCCTATGTGTAGAGAAGTTTCCACTTCCCAACTTTGACCCTTCTTCATTCGCTGGTTTTCCTTTTCCATTTTCTTGTCCTTGACTTGAAAAAGGCAATTGTATTCATGCATTTGTGACATGACCCAGATTTCCTTTACAAATTAAATGAAGTGCCATATGCTCAGAAAAAATTACTGTTTAGATAAATATTTAAAGGTTCCTATTTCCCCCCCTCTACAGCAACTTTGTGTATATTCATTGAGTATGATAGCTCTTAGAAATGACAGCTTTCTCAAATTAACTAGCCTGATACAAAGTTGCATTTTTTTCACATTTAAAATGACTTTTTTTTCGAAGTAAGGTGAGTTTTGGTTGGTCCTTTAATATAGATTTCCCCTTATTTTTTCAGATACTTAAAGCTTCAAAAGAAAAGTCCTACATCAGGAGGACCGGCCCTAACCATACGCTACAAAAGGGGAGCAGATGGTTGTAATAGACCTCACGATGTAATTACTGAGCAGTTCAGGGTTTGGGGAGTGAACACTAAAATATTGTAAATGGGTTATAGCCAACTGTCATTTTAGTACGCTTTTTTTAACATTTGGATGTTTAATTTACATTCCTGTCTGATTTTTTCTTGTCAAGTTCAGTGAATTCATTAGTTTCATTTTTCTTCTGTGTTTGTGACAGGCTTGTGAGTTTGATCTGCATTTTATATGTGCTGTTCAAGCAATTTGTTAATATTCTATTTATAATGTAGCAGCAAGCACATTTTTTCAGATTTTAATATATATCTTTTGTTGTGGATTCATACAGTATGTATAGAGCAGTTTGGTCAAATGAAGCGCATAATATTATGAATTTTTACGTGTTTTATAACTGCTGATATAGCATACAGCCTAAATGCATTTTATTGGAAACAGTAATCAGACACACACCGAGCTGTGAAGTTTGACCTATATCTCTTTGCACTGATGTTATGTCATCAGTTACACTACATCAATTTCAGGTCATTTAAAATAGTCTAACAATTTACAAAATGCGTATGTTTAATTCGTAGCAGTAAAATGGCAGATTACTAAATTACTTTTTTCAGAAACCTTTTATGTATGAATTACAGCATTTTATTTATGCACATTTGATTTTAAAGCAAAAAGAAGTCTTGAAACTACATAATGGTCTGACAGGGAGTCAGTGAAGATTGAAACATAGCTGAGTAGCTAGAATCAAGTTGAGTTTAGTAAAATTCTTCTATTTTGCCCACAAATATAATGGTACCACAGCTGGATTCAGGAAGCTGGATTCAGTGAACTCTTGACAAAGTTAAATTTGCATAAATACTGGGCTTGTAAATAAAAAAAAAAAATCAGCTTTGGAACTTTAACCTTAGGAAAATAGGATATCAAAATTTAAGACCTACAATTGTTAATGCTCTTATGACTGTTATATTTCTGAAATTCAGACTTTGAGTGATTTAGAATTTCAATATAACAGGTATTTACCTATTGCATGCTGCTGTTCCACAATTATAAAGACACATTTCATTCTTTGGCATTTTGCATGTGTTCCTTTTTGGCTCAGGAATAATTGCTGTGATTTTAAGAAATTACAAAGTCTGATATGGGAGATTGGAAGAAAGTAAGCAAGCTAAATTTTAAAAAGAAGGATCAATGTTGTAACCCTAACAGTGGTTGCCTTTCAGTTGACAGATTTAAAAAATAAAAATTCTATAACATTTTTTGAAGTTAAGTTTTTAGATGCTTACATCTGTAGTGAAAGGGACATCATATATGCTTGGTTTTTGGGTGGGGATTTCAGTAAGACTCCACATAAGTGAGTGTTACAAGTGAGTAGCAAACATAGAAGATGTCCCAGAGTTATTTCTTTGGACTTTTCAGGAAAGCAATAATACTCTTAGACTGTGATGTGGTTTGGGACAGGATGTTCTTACTAGAGTAAAATTACCTGTGATTGTGAATTGCAGAGCAATAATTTCTACAAAGCCATATTTTCTGAGGAAGCTTGGGAATAATTTTAGACTGGTGAATGGAGGATTTTTTATATAATAATGGCAGCCTATTTGTAGGACTACGGGACTGTGAGAGTTTATTATGCTGTGATCAAATTTTAAACACTTTGTTATTGGTTATGTGATTTTATGTGCTTCGTGTTTACAAGAATATGCCAACCTGGGCAAGGTCCAGAGGACTATAAAAAAAAAAATGTGTATTTCATCCGTTTTAATGTTTGGCTGCAATAAAACACAGAAGAATATCTTTGTCTTTCTAGTGTCATTTTTTGCCTAAGTACAGTGTGTCATAACTATGGAAATAAATATTTACCTCAGCTACTAATTAATGTTACTATTTTTCAAACTAAGCATTAGAATTTTTTAAAATATATTTGAAAATGCAGTATACAAGGAGGAAGAAATCTAGCAAGCAGAAGTGACTCTTATTTCTCCGTGGTAGCATGTGAAGGAGATGGGCACTACTCTAAGGTCGTTCGTTGTCTTCTATAATTGTGTTGTGTTTCTCCTTTTGAAATATGAGCTATTCTGCAATTAGTTTGGCCTGTCTTTTGCCCCAAATTTGTAGTTTCTATTTTTAACTTAGAATGGATGAGATTTTGCTAATTAGCAAAGGCAAACGTGTAGGGGAAATACGATCTCTACCTTTCATAGAGAAATAGTCTACTTTATGGTCCATAGTCTAAATTAGAAGACTAAACAGGTGTTGTGTCTGTGCAGTTGTGTTTCAAAACAAAAAACATCCTTGACCATTTCAGTTTTCATACAGCTCTGTGTTCTAATGTGGAAATAGCTGAATAAAAATTGTAATTAAAAAAGTCCAAAAAACAAATACATTCTTCTTTGTATTTTCACATTGCTACATTTGTTCTTGCTATGTCTTAGTGAAGCTATGAGATTTTGGATTCAGTTGCTTTTCTGGAAATGTTAGGAAAAATACCAATGAGGGAAATAAAAATTTAAATGAAAGTGGGATACACAGTATTATTTTAACACTGAAAATTTGCTACAATTTTAAGAGACTTTTTTGCATTCTCAGAAATTCAAAGTGTCATGTCATGGCATAATTGTTTCTAAGAAGTAGAGAAAAAGGATAAGACATTGCAAAATCTCATGTATTTAATAAATGAGATGGCATGCAATTTGTATGTGTTTGAAAAGTTATGTGAATATAATAAATGTGTAATACAATTTATATTATTGATTAGATTACATGTAAAATTCACGAGTTATGAAATACCTTTTATATTTGACTTGAGTCATTAATTCTCATGCAGAATATTTCATTAACAGAAATTTAGACTTATTTTAACATCAAAAATAGTTTTACTGTTTATGGTAGAAATCTATTCTTTTTGGCAGCATCTGGTGCATACATTGCACAGTGATAGCAAAGCAAGTCTAGAGAGACTTGTTAAAACAGTTTTATCCATAATTTTGATACTAGTTTAAGTTTCTGAAGAAAACGGAGAAATTGAGGAAAGAATGGGAATGGAAAGAAGGGCTAAAAGAATGTTTAGTTTGAGCTAAGAAAAAAGATCTCCAGAGCTAACTAAAGATCAAGTTTTGATAACTTTCAAAAGCAGCTACCAAGAAGGCGAATTTGGAATAAATACAGATCATTGGAGAGGCTTTGGTGAAGTCACTGGCCACTAATTTGTCAAAATACAGATTGGAAAAAAGTCTAGGAAAATTTGAAGAAATGGAGCCTAGAGCAGAAGTAGGTACAGATTGCTGTCGGTAAAATGCTGTATGGGCCTCAGAAATATAGAAATGGGAAGCTGGACAGGAAATGAGAGACAGGAACAGGTACTAGAGCGATGAGACCAGAACTTGTCCTTCCTGTGATGCAACAGGTAGAAATATTGTGAATGTCAAAAAAGGGGCAGAACAGGATCACTGAGTGACCTAGAGGGAACTAGAGAGGAGATGTCAGGTGAGAACATCAGTTTTGGTGATAAGGGAAAAGATACATGAGAAATGGGTGGTTAAGTAGCGTGCTGTATCATGGCTTATTATCCTGCAATGATTTGTTTGTGTGCTTTGAGTTGGATGATAGGGTGAATTTTGTACTATAAAATAGCATATAACATAATATAAATAAAAATAATAGAAATATGATTATATAAACCTTTCTATGTCTCATCTGGAGTTGTGCGTTTACTCTTAAAAATACAATATTTCTGTGGGTACAGTGACAGATGGGCTTAACCATTTATTTATTTATTGTGTTGCATGTGCAAAAAAACCCCAGTATTTCAGCAAGTACTGAACAACACTTGTACTAATGGACTATAGTTGTAGTCCATTATAGTTATACTAATGGACTAACGGGTTATAGTAACTTATTCTGTAAATCTTTGTCAATTAAATTGTAAGTCAGAAATGAAAATGTCAGGATTTTATGATGTAATTGAAGAGATGAATGACTTTCATTGTCACCATATTTATTTGATTTTAACTTATCATAATCTAGTTAATTTTCACTGTGCCTTGGGTTGAATGTAAAAATCAGAGGTGTACTATCTCCATGTTCAGGAGTGGCAGCTGTCAACTTGTAATAAAGGGAGAGATGAGAATATGAAATTATTTGATTTTATGTGTGTGCATGACCCTATTTCTCAATGGAAAAGAAATATTTTTTCATCATTTTTATGTGATGCATTTCACTCCCAAGATAATGCTTCTGAACAGTTTGGTTTTTTTTTAAAAAAAAAAAAAAAAAAAGGACTGAGTTTCCTGTATATAAAAAGTTGGAAGAGTTGGTAGAGGAATGCTTTTTTTTTTTTTTTTTTTTTTTTTTTTTTTTTTTTTTTTTTTTTAAGCCAACTGGTCCTTCTTTTAATATTCTCTAAGTAGTTTTTTGGAAAAAAATATTGGAAGTTTTTTGGGGAGAAATTGGGAACAGAATAACAATGTTAGAATGATGAGGCAAGATGCTTGAAATGTTATAGAGTGGGGCAGCATCGAAGTGCTGAGAGGGGAGAAAAACAGGAGAGAGCAAGCCTGTCTCTGTAGGTGCTGTCTTCACAATATACACATACATGATTTTGCTACAGTGCATAGTATGTCTTTTGCCACAGTATTGCTTAGTTATCATTCAGATATTTATAAAACATGCAGGTTAAATTATTTTAAAAGTTACAGTAAGACAAATGCTTCCAAGTGTCCCAAGTCACTTCTGAAAATGAGATTTAGGTTTCCACTTTATTTTAGCATTTTTTTACTCTTTAATCAAATATATGTATTAAGTTAGTATTCCTAGTAGTTTTTAATTGGTGAACACAACTTTTTCTTACAAAACAGCTTGCATTGTAAGTGTGTATGACTTAAACCTACCAAATATCTAAAGGAGAAAGATTATGAAATATTCTATGATAGAAGAAACCATGTAATATATGAAGCATCTACAGAAAGAGACTTTTTATGTAACTACAGTTCAGACAGTAAATTATGGTTACTTTAAAAAGTAAGATCGTATTTACCTAATCATACCCAATCACATTTTAGAGTGTCAGCTGTAATTTTATATGTAATGTAACTTCATATATTTATGAAAATGTTTTATAATTCTGCTTTTAACTTTTGATCATAACATATTAACATAAATTTATTTCATTGATATTATGTTTTTAATATTCTAGGAAAAAGTGAAAAAGAAACTGAGCAAGAAATAAAAGAAAAAGGTAAGTCTATTGTATTTTAAAAAATAACATTCTGTTTTTCAGAAATTCAGAAGTATGCTTTCTGGGATGGCTGATTTAAATTCGATTAAATAGTGTTGATACTTAGTTTCTGGATATCTTACATAGATAAACTGGAATAGAACAACCATACAGTGTGCCTCTGTTTTTGTAAGTAAACAAACATGTAGTCATTTCAAAAGCAGACAGTACTGAATTTCTCTTTTTGATGGTCACAGATTGCGATAATTTAGTATCAGTAGTCCCTTCTGACAGGGAGTGGGGGCCTCAAAAGGCTGCTGTTGAAAGCTTCTGTTTCAGCCTGCATCTTTTTTGTATATATAAAGAAGTTTAGCAGCAGACCCTTGCAGGGCAGCTTTTGTGATAGTATGTTCCCAGGCAGTTAATGCTGCCTTTTTTTTGGTGTTAACCCTTCTTTCTTTCAGAAATACTGCATGCATATCTGCATAAGATTACTTACTGCAGTCTCCCAAGCAGAATTTAAGTTTATATATTTTTATATTTTGGTTGAATGAGGCTATTTGTAAAGGTATAGTATATTCTTTATATGCGATACTTTAGAAGCATTTGAGGAAATCTTGAAAGCAGTGCAGGGGAACATCTCTTTGCTCAATGTTTATGTGGCAACTGGCATAACAGAGGCATAGTTCTTGTTTTAAAGAATAAGCCCCAATGTTGCATCAGTAGTAGAAGTCAGATTTGAATGTTTTCTGCGTGTGAATTTGTCAGTATTCTACTCCTAGTTTAATGTTAGAGAGGTTGAAGCATCACCACACAGTGCAGAGATCTCTGGATGAGAGGCAGCCTGAGCTGCCAGAGCCACAAAGCCCAGTTTGGTACTACTTGCTGTGCTCAGCTTGCAGGCATGATAGCTGGGTTTGTACAGCATGCTGCCTGCCTTAATAAAACTTGTCTGAGGGAAGTATAAGCCACCAATGGATGACAGCACTTAATAGCTTAGGTGTATTATCACATGGCCTTAACTATTTTGATTTCAGACCTTGTGTTGATTTGTAGCTCTAAGCAGATGCAGCTGTAGTGGAGGTATATCTATCCTTGCACACAGCAGAACATACTGTCTGGGAAAACTGGTAGGTACTTTTAAAAGACACCAGATGGCACTAAAATCAGTCTGCTTCAACTCAGTATTTGCCCTGTAAGAGTTTCTGTCTAGCTTCAATTAGGATAAAAATATACAGAGGCAGATTTGGTGGAAAAGTGAGTGGTGCTAAGAGGGCTGCAAGTCTCTTCTTCCTGCACTCACATTGATGTTGGCCATCTTCATTCTCTATCACTGCATAAAGTTTTACAGTCCCTGTCACGTAGATCAGGTTTTTATCTGTCTCTAGCTGTATGATTACACCTGATGTTACACAAAAGCCTTGGGCCTGTGTCTGCATCCTCTTTAGTCAGGCACGGCCTACAGAATAGTGCCTGCCAAAGAAAGCTCCTTCACTACTTCTAGATGGAGAAAAAGGCAATCAGTAATCCTATTGCTGGCTGCTGCTCCTTTGACTTCTTTAGGAACACCCTTTTCATTCTCCTGTGCAGCCGTTATTTTTATATTTTATATCTGAATACTTGGCAATGATATATTTTATGATCTTTTGATGCACCTTATTGGTTTTAGTTTTGTATATCTGCATTTGAAATGTAAGTTTGTAGGGCTTTCAAACCCTTTTATTTAAGTATTAAATATTAATATTTAAGTATTAAATATGGCTAATGTAATCATTGCTTTTAAGCATTTGGACATGTAAAGCCTAAAAGGCCTTCTATGACAGAAAGTATTTACTGCTTTAAGAGTGGATCTTACAACATTAACAGTTTTCACTGCTGCAGTCTTCGTTGTACTTTGTTAGCATAATGTCTTAAAAATTTTATAATTTTCAATAATTTTTTTTTTAATATTTCATCAAGTTTATTGGAAGTCTCACTGAAACTTCGACTGAATTTTGCACCACTCATACACAGAAAGAACTTCCACAATAACTGCTTCTAGAATATAAAGCTATTTCAAAATATATCAAGCTGGGTTTTTAAGGGGCTTAATGACATTGAATTGTTATTATAAGAGGATTTATGTTTCATAAAATGCTCTATTGATTTTGATTGACATAGAAGATGTGGAAAAAATAAGCATTCCTGGCAAACACTTGCAACTGGTGTTTGACAGGCCGCAAAGGTATTGAGTAATTAAAAAGGTTTCATCATTCACTGCTTTTTTCAGTCTCTACTGTCTTGCCAACAATGTTTCTGATTAATCATCATTTTTGACAAAAATTTGTATTTAGAGGCTGTGCATATTGTGTACTTCAGTTTCTTCACCCTCATTCCAAGTCTCTCTTTTTGAAAAACACAAGCAGATGTAAAAAAAATTAGGTATATGAATAGATTGCTCACTTGTTTCTTGTTGGCTTTTATTTTGGGATTTTTCACTAGTATATTAGTGGGACATAATAGCAACTCTAACAAGTCGTTTCAGCTGTTCTCAGCTGTCACTTGTTCAGTCTTTATTGCTCCTTAAATTTTCCTGCTCACTTAAAGTCCTTGATATGTTAAACCCTTTGTACACTGTTGGCAGGCATAGCTTCCTTCCACTATGGACTTGTTAAAT
The DNA here is from genome assembly GCF_036370855.1 of Dromaius novaehollandiae. NCBI lineage: Eukaryota > Metazoa > Chordata > Aves > Casuariiformes > Dromaiidae > Dromaius > Dromaius novaehollandiae. The sequence goes on from NC_088099.1 coordinate 132,867,072, forward strand.
TTCTGGGGCTTTCTAGGCTTCTTTCTGCTTTGTTTTTGTTCTAAATAGATATATATGAGGTATATGAGTCGGTATCAGATGAAGCCACATTTGCTTCCATTTAAACATAGTTGCAAAAATTGTTAAGCTGTGGAAATTGTAGGGTTCCTTTACAGATTCATGACAACTTGAAACAGGTAGCAATCTTTAATGATCATTCTCACTTGATGCCCTTCAGGATAGACAATGACCAGAGATCATTTTGCTATTAGTTTGTTATGACTTTCCTTTCTATTATCTATCCACCCAAGTATATTTCTGAAGCGAAGTAACTTCACACACCTAAAAAGCTACTGAATTGCAGCAGTATGTGTGTGATATAGAGAAAGTTAATTTAGACAGTCTCTGAAGAAAAAATGCATATTGTGAGAGACTTGTTATTTGGGGGGTGAGTATCTGTCTCTGTCTAGGAAGAAAAATCCAGTACTCAGAACAAGGAATTCTTTATTGCTATCTTAAAAGATGAAATGGATAATTTTCTTCTAGGCTATCTTCCAACAGAAAATCAGTAGTGTTTTATAATCTACTTCACCCTCTAATTTCTGTATTAACTTCACGGATACTCCTCTGAAGAAACAAAGACAAAACTGAAATAGTGCGTAGTGTACTAATACTTCACGTTTTCTCTCTTCTGTGTAACTGAGAAGGATTGACTGCCTTATTCACAAGGAAGTGATCAGACTTCATACTTCATCAAGTAGTTGAAGGGGTTGGATGTTTCAGATGTATCAATTCTTTAAATTATTTCACTGGTAGTACAATCCAGGGCGTTTATACAACATCCATAAGGCCTCATTCCATACGAGGCGTACTTAGTTGTTTTTTGATCACATAGGCTAGTGAAAATTAAATTCATGTAGGGAGCTTCAGTTTTCCACTTTGGCTTATATTGTCATGGATTGAATATTTATTGATACTGCTGAAGAAAGGATATAAAAACTGGAAAAATCAGTTTCTGCAATTGAAGCGCACACACTGAACATTAGCATAGGTAATTACAAAAGTATTTTTTACTTTTCAAAATTCATGAAAAAAGGAAGTGAGAATGAATGCCATCTGGTCAAAGCACTTAACTGAGCTGCATCAGGGACAGAGGTATATATAAGACAATTTCATTCCACAAGTGGCCCTACAAGTGTCATTCTGCTACCAGGGTTGACATGCAGCTCCCTTAACTCTACATGTCTGCATTTGAACAAGATATGTAGGATTCCACTGATACTGGTGAAGACCTAATCAACATAATCTGTGGAGTTTAAAGTGCCATTTCTCTGGCTAAATGTAGGTGCTTGCTATAGGATGAGATGAATCATACTCTAAACTCTATTAAAGACCTTGACTAGCTGCATTGGCTGTACTGTATTGGCTGTATTGGCTTACACACTTAGATCACCTCCAGTCTGGTCACCTCAGGTAGGTGAGCTGAGCTCCAGCCATACAAACTCTACTTTTGAAAGTGTGCACACTCTATTGATTTACTTATTTAGATATTTAATTAAAGCCTGCATCAAATATGAGCTGCGGACACAATGATCAATGTACTTCATAAAAGTACTGCTGTTCTCGAAGTCCAAAAATGTTGCATAACGCTGTGCTGAACTGAATGTATGCAACACTAGAATATTAGTATGTACTTTTGTACAGAAAATCAATAAGGAAATTCATCTCTGGTTTTATCTAAGAGTTGCCTAATTCTAGCCTTTGAATGAAGCCAAAACTCATTATGGTGAAAAAGAGAGATGAATGATGGAAATATGTGCCAAAAATAAAATTATCATGCTGTAATTGTTTCTTATGAACGATGTCTATTCAAAAAAAAGTAATTTCAGAAGGAAAACCCTGTAGAACAGTTTTTAGTGCAGTGGAAATTGTTTCTGGAGTAACTGCTGCTAAAGATTTATTATAGTCATTAAATTCAACAGCTTTATTAGTCCCTAAAATGCCTCAGTTTTTATTGTCTGGTTGCTTCTCCAGATAAGTTGATTACATAAGTTTTTCCTGTTCTACCAGTATAGTTTAGAAAGATCTTTTAATTATTGTAGTGATGCTGGCTTTAAATTGTCTAGTTGCAGTTACTTGTTCTTCATATCTTCTAACTTTTCATTTATGGAAACCTATAAAGACAAGTAGATCACTTAGGCTGGCTATAATCCACCAAGTGAGTTTTGCAAACAATAGAAAAATGACAGGGTTTTTTATTATTGTCAAATTCACATTCTCTGGGTGCCCACTGAAGTGCCCACTTCAGATGCCCATCTTTTACCTGGATAAATAAAGTATCCATCCACAAGTTCCCAAGAGCACTATTACCAAATATGTTTCACAGCAGGGATAGGAGAGTGTTTAAAAAAGAAAACCTATGACACTTCTGGAAATTGCTTCCTTAGACTTTGGCAGTTTAAGACTGGCACAAGTAGCCTTCATTGAGAATGACTATGAGAGTGAATCACGTGGGGAGGTTTTTGATGTCACAAGGAGACATCCTTATTATTAGTGGCACCTCAGACAATGGATGTAAATGTAGATAACACAGTCAAACAATATAAAATCTGATATGTTTAAGGAGTTGTGAAGCAGGCGAGGTAGCTGTTTTGCTTGGTGTTGCCTAGCGTAGATGGATGTGGAATACGGCCTATGATATGATCTGAAGCTAGTCCTTTTATTACAGATTAGGTTTAGAAATAAGGGATATAGGGAGAGATGATTATATAGTTAAATGCAGAGGTTATAACTTTCATTTAAAACACTTACCTAATTGCACTAAGTACAATATACAGTCCTGCTCCAGGACTGTTCCGGTGTAATTTTCAGAAAAAAATGCAGGGACAGTGCACACTCAAGGTGCATGTGAAGACCATGCATTATCCTGAATCCTTAAAGCTTCTGAAGGTATTTAACTAAAATATTTAGTGTTTTAGTTAAAGACCTTCCAGAAAGCTTAAGGATTCAAGGTATCGCATGGTCTTCACAAAGCTGCCTTCTGCTTTCCATGCCAGTAGTGCAAGATGGGGAAAGCAATAAGGAATATCCTGTGACATTACAAGGGCAAGGATCAGTGCCCAAGTAGGAGGACAAAAAAAAAGGAAAAAAAAAAAAAAAAGGCAACAGAAACCCCTCCAATGACAACAACTGAAACCCACGTATGAAAAGCTTTGTTAGATAGGATGTAAAGTCTTTCTACCCTCCATACCCTCAGAGAGACTGTGGCATTATCATCTCAGCATTTCTGAGGATTCTCATGAGGACAGATGTTTTAGGAGAAATATTCACACTAATGGCATAACATAGGTACTCTTACTCATAAAGGGGGCTGCTGTCCCTCTCTATTAACTAGGAACTCCAGAGCATCAGTCTCCAAATGTTAAAGCGGAAAGCACCCTTCCTACCAGTGCTCTGTTTCACCAACCAGGATGTCCGCACTGTCAGTGTGCATACTAGGTCCTAGGTACCAGGCTTCAGAGCAGCAGGCAAGCTTGCCCACCCACTCCACCCCGTTTCCAGGGCTCTGAACATAAGAAAGGGGGCAGAGGGCACAGAAAAGGGAATAATTAGTGCTGAGAGCAAAAGATGGAGGAAGAGGAGGAAAGGGCAGAAAGAATGTGTGGAATACTGCCCAACTTGGTCCCAGTTGAGATTTCTCGAGGATAGCGTGTGATTTGTCCAATTCTGGCTAATAAAGCATTAATTCTTTTGAGAAACTAGACTGATCTCTAACTGCCATGTCATTGCCAGGTCTTCTCTACTCTCTGTCAGGAAGATGATGTGAATTTGTGTCAAAATGGACACCTGAGTTTTTTTCCTGTAGAGGATAGAGAGAAAGATTAATTTAATTTGTTTAATAATTATTATTGGTTATTTCTGATACAATCTTTGTACCAGTTTGTTCTGTATTACTTTAAACTTAAGGTCAGATGTAGTCAATTTTGCTATATACTAGTCATCACTCTTTTTTCCGTATGATTTTCATTGTTATTTCATGTAATTATATTGGTTTGGATGCATTTACTACACTAACGTAAATGAATAACTTGGCAATTTACACCAATTTCAACCCTCTTGTTCTACTCAGTTATAGAGGACCATGCAGACATTTGATCGTTTGAGGACATTTGTCTAGAAATACTAGAAAAGCTTCATTCTTTGATTATGTTACTTCTTTAGGCAACTTTTTGGATTAAAAGTTTTAAAGTTTGAAGAAATTACACTTCCATTTTAATTATGTAAAAGAAAAAAAAGTCAACATCAGAGTTGCAAAATAATTTGCCTGATGGATTATATATTTGAACAGTTACTTAAGAGAAGAATGGTGATCTGCTTAGGTGAATATTTGCAGAACTCCCTCATGATTTTTTTTTTATGCTATTGGACTTCTGGTTTTGTTTTTAACAGAAAATTAATAATAACACCTGTAATTGAGGTTGCTTTCTGTCCTAAGGCACAGTTTTTAATCACTTACAACTTTTCTGGACTTAAACCATTGAGGTGAAATTTTCCATTAGGACAACTCATTTTGGAAATGCCTTTCTAAAAAATGCATTTTGCAAGGTTTGAAGGAGAAGATTCAGCAGCCTCACAAGGTGTATTTTTCACCAAATCCTTTGCTTTTCCTAGTGTTCAAATGAAAAAAGAAAACAAATATTGTAGAGTCAATGTATGTTTTTCCCTCCACAGGAGAATTTAGCCTTAACAGATAAAAAAAAAAAAAATAGAAAAATTAGTCAACATGTGCGTGTGTGAATTGATATTTATCAATTGATTTCCAGTGATTGTAGCAGGGCTTCAGTGCCTACACAGAAACACCTAAGTTTAGGTGCCTTCATCTGAAGCTGTCACTGCAGTGGTGAAATTCCCAAGTTATATGAACTTTTAACTAGAGGGCAAAGGGTTACGCCATCAAGCACTGCTGCTAAATAAGTAGTTGTATTGCTTCTAACTCAGGCAGTGATAGTTTGCAGATAAATAACTCAGTGCTGCATTATGTGTACAAACATGTGAAGTGTATCTTGCAAAGGGTTACTGCTGTTCTATTAGCACCATTTTGTGTGAGGCACGTGCAATATTATGTGACAGGAGAGAGGCTTTGTCACTTGCATTCATCTTTCCTGAGGTCACTATTATGGCTGCTTTTAGCCCTAATCGTTTCCAAAGTACACAGCAGAGTCAGAGGATAGCAACAGGGTAGATGGTGAGTAACAGGATTTGAAGGCAAAAGACTTCAGGAGAAAATACCTATGAAGAAGGGCATGAGCAACAAGTGTGTGGAAGAAGACAGGTAGCTAAGAACAAGTTAGGGGGTAAATAGAAAGAGCTGGACCAACAAACAGACTGAGCAAGTGTAGGAACGAAAGGGAAGAGCTAGAGTAGGACATCAAGATTGGGAACTGCCTAGAAGATGATCTCGGAAGGAAACAAAGGAAATGAACAGAAGTTTAGGGATTCATTAGAAGGTGCAGAACATAAAAGCATATACATTTAATGATTGCTAGAGAAGTCAGGGAATCTGCTATTGTTCCATTTATGTTTTTGAATTTCAGTATTCTTTTGTTGGCACAGAGCTGTGAAGAATCCCAGTCACGTTGTTGACTGGTACAGGGAGCTTCCTGGAGAAATTTCCTTTATTAAGAAATGAGAGAACGGAACTTGCCTGTGTAATTCCAACTTTGGCACCAAAGTGCATTGAGGTATATAAATGTATTACAGAAATTGTAGAAAACAGGGCTAGGTGGGACCCTGAAAGTTTATTTAGTCTATTTTTGCTGGCCAACAACCTTATCAACTATGTGTGTCATTCCTGCCAGATCCTTTTACATGTTCTTAAAATTTTCTGGTAATAAGAATTCCACAACTACCCTCAGCAATCTGTTCTACAGTGCCCATAGATACTGTTTCCAGATGTTCAAGCCAAATTTTCTCTTGTACCAATTTTAAGCCTTTCATTCCTTGACCTAACTATGGTGATATAAAGAATTTATTCTTTCCATCTCTATAGCTACTTTTTACATAATTGTATGTACCTCTCTTCCAGTGAGGCAAACCTTTTACTATTACCTTTTTTCCATTCATTCTTGCTTGTACAGATATAAAGTGTTGGTTCCCCAGACAATTCAAGACAAAGATATTTTTTTAAAATTCTTCAGAATTTAGGAATTCCATCACACTTCAATTGGTTACTTATTTCTCACATTGTGCTTTTTTGATCTTGAGTATCTAGCAGTGCATTCATTATTTTTCAAATGGTGTTTCTCTGTGCTTTATAGAAAAAGGCTATCACTAGCTTTGGTGATGGTAAGGTTCCTTTTGTCATAGAAAGCACAAAATATGCTAGGTGTTTTAGTTTTCATATGCCAAAACAGGTATATAAAGTATCTATTTCATTGTCATTTGTTTGATCACACTGCAGACTATTTAGTTTATGGCACCTCAAGTACATTGCCACTTCCGAAATATTTCCCTTCTCATTGTTTTTTTCCATATCATAATATAGAAGGGAAATATGGGATTGCTTGTCATCACTGGCCAGAGTTCATTCTTCAACAAAAAGAGCTACCATATGATTTCCTATGAGACTTCTTCCTAGCTTGTTGATTTAACAGTGGAAACTGTTTTCTCTGAGGAAGTCTTTTATGTCATCTATTCAGTCTTCAGCAATCCTATGATAGAGGGTAACAAGCCTGTTTTTACATTTGAGAGACCATTATTGAAAATTCTCAGTATTATTCTTGCAGGACCATAGTATGATATATAAAAGAATTATTACCATTTTAACGCTCAACCAGATAACTATAAATCTCCCAAACAGTTGTGTGACCATGCATTTCTTCAGATACATGTTGAAATCCATAAGTCGTTGGAGAAAAATTACATGTTTTTTTCCTCTGAAACCAGATCAGTTAACTACTTTGTAACATCCAATTTAATATATTGGGCCACATCTGCTAAAGGATTATTACACTAGAAGGAGGCAATGTATAATTTATTAAAATACCCCTGCAGGGATAGCAGGCGATCTATTTAATATACAGAAATGCTTGATGATTATACTGAAAGCTCCCAGATGAATCCTTTAGCACAGGAGTAAAATGGGCAGATGAAAATAATTGCTCATTATATAATGTTTACTGTGTTATATTGGTGCTTAGCAGCTGAATAATATTTATGTTAACAGTTCTTTTTCAGCTTTGCATATTGATCTCCTGCTGGTCTAGGGCTGATATATAGTTGTACTGAAAATGGAAAGATAATACTTTTTGTAATGGAGGGTGGCAAAAATGCTCTTCCAACATGTCATCAAAGTCAGAGGCAGAGGAAAGAAGTCTTAGATTTTTGTGCCAAAGACTTCTGAGAATTTCATTCTCTCTCTCTTCCTAGCTATTTCTGTCTCATCTCCTTGTGAACTCAAAGGCATTGTGAAAAACACTCTCCTACAGGCATTGAGAGTTTCTCAGTGGGTGGGAAAGCTTGTCTTTCCATCGCCTCAAAGGAACGCCGCTGTTGCCATGCTTAACAAGTTGGAGAAGGACCAAATGACTGTATGTCTTTCTGCGAACCCTGAAAGTTAGGAAGCTGACAATTATCTATCCTGTCTTAGTAAATGCACAGTTTCTGTGTAACTGAATGGTTTTAGAAAAAGATTTTGATTCATGGCACAGGAACTGAGAATTGACTTTGTTTTGTTCTACATCATTTCTTGCATGTACAGCCTCAGGCAGCAGAAGCAAACCCAATGTTTGAGGGTGGTGTCCAGCTGGAAGCTTTCTAGACTGTATCTAGGGACTCAGTGGGACTGACATGCTTCAGAGTTTCCCTGATAACAATAAATGGCACTTTTACTTAGAAGCTGTGAGCTCAGCCAATATGGAAAGTTCTTATGCAGACTTTCTTTATTTGCCCTTTATCAGCCCCTGGGACTAGTGCCCCCAGATTCATCTGCTCTTGGTTTTGAGAAAGTCAGGCATCAGAACTAGCAATGGTTTCTTGAAACTGAGTCGGTGTGTTTTTGCATATAATTGGCCTTTTCTGATCAAACTTAATTTTGTCAGAAACTTCTGACCTTACCTGTTAATCATTTCTAGATGCAAGGTCCTAGGATGGAGTTATCCTTGCTCTTATAATGATGCTAGTTCTGTGAGTTCTGCTGGATATGAGCACATGAATGTTTGGAACAGAACCCATGTTGCAATCCTTTATTTTTTTAAACTGCATGAAAATGCAATAAACCCATCACTTACTTTCATTACTTATGAAGTGGTTAATGTTTAAGACATAGCAAGGTAGAATATCAGCCGCAGACTGAAATAAATGCAGTTCAACTTTATTTTCTATGGGCAAGGAACAAAAGATGTGAAAATCATCTGTATTATCTCAGTTAATTGTGCTATACTAACAAACATTTCATTTTATTCAAAGCATTTCTGTATTCACTAACAGTGTTTTCATAGATTTCATTGTGCGTTTGGAAGGTTCATTCTGGAAGTTCATGAAAAACAGAAATTTTGTTTGTAAAAAAAAAAAAAAAAAAGAATAGTGCAAAGCATCTCTTTGATCCATTTGATTCCATCATAATTGCATTCATTTCAAGTCATAGGTTACAGTGAAACCCTGAAGTGGTTAGGAGAGCAAAAAGATATTAATGCATTGAGATTCCTTCCATGTTCTCCATCCTATTTGATAGTTTGTACTGAAAAAGGAGTAAACCCTTGTAAGTCTTTCATATAGTTTTTCCCTTCTTACCATCTTGATAGTTAATGCCTTGAAACTTTACAGTCATTTCTGTTATAAAGAGGATCAATAGGAGTATAATAATACTGTAGTGCTTCTTTAGTACCTTTCCTTTATAGATCTTAAGACATTTTTATATTTAAAGCTTCTTAAGACCTTTGTGAATAAGTAAATGGGATTTATTGGAATTGCTTCAATCACTGCTTAAAATTCTATCCTCCTCCCCCGAAAAGCAAGATCATCTATTTAACTGTGCCTACCAAAGCTGTAGAATAGTTTATAAAGGAAATGCAAGGAATATGCAAATTGTCTGAGTTCAGTTTTGGACATGACAATAAAAGTCTTACATAGAAAGAACCAAAGGTGGTCAAGTTTTTTATCTCATATAGGAGCAGTTGAAACTCATGAGATCCTCTAATGCTTGGGCTGGTTTAGTATTAACTATGGCCTTGATCTTTCTCTGAGATTCCTCACAGATAAAATGATTTGTCTGCCTAAAGCTCAGAACAGGATCAGGATCTTGGGGAAAAGGTGTTATTTAATGAATCACAAGCACAGCTTCTAGCAGCATGTGGCTGGCCTGGGCATCACTAAATAGTGCGCCTGACAACTTCGGAAGCAGAATAAAATATGACTAATTACAATTCCTTGTAAAGGATATCCAACATACTTACTACAGCGTTGTAGCAATATTGTGGTATTAAGCTGTATGCATTAGGTGTCATTATTTCCTTGAAGGTAAAGGAAAAAGAATGGTGTTTGGGTTTAGCTTTACACATACCAATCATGGCTTTTTCGGTTTAAACTCTTACATAGAAAATAATAGTTTTGCTTCTTTTTATTCCATTACTGACTGTCAAGAGATGATAAAAAAAACACAATAATACCTAATTTATACAAAATATATCCTTGTAATTACAAATATACATAACCAATAGTTATTTGTATCTGGGAATGTATATTTTAAATGAAGTGCAAAAGCAAAGTTTACCTGCTACACATGTAGAGAAAAGAAGTTTTCTGCTGTCATATTCTTTATAAATGTATCTGCATATTTCTTGCATGTAATATACTTTATGCAACCAAATAGAGATTGTCTGAGTGACTCCTATAAAGTAAATAGCTGTTTAAGTTGACACAATACACTTCAATTTGCTTCAAACACAATTTGTTTTACACAATTTAATTCAAAATTGGTTTGCTACATACGGCTATGGTTCTGCTAATGTGTGATAACTTGCTTAAGCTACAGAAGCTTCATCACTTAAAGGGATCTTGACCAGAAAATTCAGTTGAACCTGCTTTGAGTAGAAAGTTGAATTAGATGACTTTCTGAGGTCTCTTTCACCCTGAATAATTCTGATTCTATGAACAATTTTAATTTTTTTTTTTTTTTAGACAAATAGGTATTCATGTGTCTGCACACAACTTAAAAATGATTAACACTTCCTGGTAATTAATCACAATACTCATATAAATGTGGAAAAATAACATAGTTCTTCACTGTCTAATGAATCATTTAGACTCCCTTGACAGCTGGAAAAAAAGAAAACTTTGAATATTTAAGATGAAAAACACTTGATCAAAAGCTCCACTGCGAAGTTATTCAGTTTGAATGATGAAGATTGCTTTTCCCATAGGTTTCTGTGACTGTAATAAATAACTAAGAGATCAGTCTCTTTCCAGTGTATTTTGAAACTACCTCATTGGAAAATCATGGACTTTACCAGTACAGTATTGGTCTTTAGTTAAAATCTCCATCAAACAATTGCTGTGGAATATGAAAAAAAGTAATGACCTGTGTATGTCTAAATCTCTTCTAGCTAAAAAGAAGAAGCCAAAGCTCTTAAACAAGTTTGATAAGACCATTAAAGCTGAACTAGATGCTGCAGAAAAATTACGTAAAAAAGTAAGTTTTGAATGTTTCATTCAGAATTGTAAATTGTAGCAAAATTACTTGACTGTTAGAAATGGAATACCTTAAGGCTTTTGGGTGTAAATCTTGCAAAATGCTGATATGCCTCACAGACAGTCCTAGCACACAGAGGACTGCAGGTCTTCATTCTGCCGTAGATTTGAGATGGCTGAATATGCCAATTACAGTAGAGTACAATAAAAACCATCTTAATCTCTGCAGGTATAGGATGTTTCTTCATTTTTAGAAGATTTTGACAGTGTATGCTAAAGTTTATATTGCCACCCATGCTGCCTCAGAGTTTCTATAGGTCTATGAAGGGGCCGAAGACCTACTATAGACTAGTCTCAGACTGTCTCTGATGCTGCTCTTCTCTAGAAGCCTTGTTTATGTGGTAGAATACAAAAATAAAATGCATTTTGATCCTTACTGCTACTTAAACAATTGGTTGATCAGACAGAGACATAACAGAAAACTCTGATGAGCCTGTCGCATCAGCTGACTGACTGATTTCTTGCCTATGTCTCTTGGTGAACTGCACACAATGCTTCTCTTGTGGGAAGTAGGATAAATTTAGTAGCAAACCAGATGCATATAATATTTATTTGAAGATAGCAAGACAGTTGTGTATAATAACCGACTCATATTTATACAGCTGTAAGTGTTGGATGTGGCTGCAGGATCTGATGCCAAGTTTTGCAGAGCAGTGCTTAGTTCCTATTTAACAGTGCAGCTTGTTCTTCTCCGCTTCCATCCTTACTTGCTAGTCAGCATCAATCATGAGAACACCATAGTTACTTTCTGACTTCATATGGGACAGGGAAGAGCTGTGGAGTACATGTGAAGGTCTGAGGGATATAATTATTCTAAAAATTCAGAGGAAGCATTCATATACTTACAGAAGGTTCAGTACTACTTTCCCTCAAAGAGCCACAGTTACAGTATAGCTGGTCATGTGCAGAGATGAAATTTCTAGTTATGTTATAGAGCTTTCTTCTAATTCTATACGTTACATTTCAATTTAGATTATCTGTATAATCTTTACTGTACATTTTGGTATAGTAAAGTGATAGTCATCTCAGCATTTTTTGCAGTCAACAAAGGAAAAGTGAGTAAAATAAAAACAAAGCTATTAGTTTTTACGATAGAAAGTGAATAATATTATTTTATAAATAATCACAATGAATTTCTCACAAGTAAACAGCCAAACCCAACAAAAATGTGAGTGAAACCTGTTGATTTGCAATCTGGATTTTTTATATTTTTGTTTTGTTTTGTTTTTAATTCAGGGTAACTAATCTGATATTATGCCATTTTCATGCAAATAAAATCTCTGTCTTCCAGGGAAAAGTTGAAGAGGCTCTAACGGCCTTTGAAGCATTAGTGAATCAATATCCACAGAGTCCACGAGCAAGATATGGAAAAGCACAGGTACTGAAGGGGAAAGTGTCATAAATTTTCAAATAAAATAAAATAAATAAAATAAATAAAATAGACATGTTTTAATAGTGGAGTCAGACTTCATTTATAATTTTGCAGACATTTTCTAAGGAAAAATGGTTTATGCTATCTGTCAAATTGTATCCATTTCTGTTGTCCATACTTCCTCAGGTACTCAGAATGCTTTTGTCTCGCTTTAGTCTAGAGGGATGAAGGATAAATAACACAAAAAGATGTATAGTTCCTATAGTTTTCATGAAAACTGCCAAGCGAATGGGAAGAGAGAAACTTCAACTAATGTCCTACTGCAGGAATGACAGGCAGAACTTAGTCATCGCATGCTGTTTGCTGCATCTGGTAAATCAACACATGTCAGTCTGCTCAGGGCTAACTGCTGCTTTTTGCTTAGTGACGAATATCAAAAGGGGTACAGAAAGGGAAGGAGATTTTCAGCTTTTATAGGGAGACTCTTAAAAAGTAAAGAAAACAAATTTGTAGGCAAGGAGGCTTAATTAGTTCTTTTGATTGTGGAGTAAGCTCCCCTTGTCTATGAAGCACAGTACCTTCCCCTTGTCTATGAAGCACAAACCAACATTATATGTTAATTTTGTATATTCTACTTCCAATAAGATGTGAGGATTAATTTTCCTGATCTTTAAATAACTTTAAAAGGCAACTGTTTTCTCCAAAATTCTGCAAGAGATGTTTTCAGAAATTTGAGCAATTCGTGATTTGATTTCTGGAGCTATACTTAGGTAACAAAAATATTCTACAGAAATAGCTAACGTCTTTAAGGATGAGAAGAACAGTAGATAGAGAGTTCTTAGACCTCCTTATAGATAATATATGTTTTGTAGCATCTATATTGGTGAAATTAATCAGATCTTATTCTGCTATTTTTTGTCTCTTCCTTATGTATCTTTTACTATCCTCTACCCTGCAACTTCCTCAAAAAGGGAAAAGCAAATTTACTAGTGAATATAAATCAGAAAAATAAAAAGCCTCTTAAAATTGGTTTCTGAATTTATCTCTGAAACCAACATATCAACCCTTGGCTTGGAGTTGATCTCAGCCAATCATGGCTGAGTAAACATATTATTAGATATTTTCCATATTCAATTTCAAAACAGAAGAACACATCATTGAACATGGAGAAGCCGGGGGGGGTGGGGGGGGGGAGGATGGAAGTGCAAAGAGATTCCAGATGTTAACTGCTAACTACAACATATATTGCTAATAGAATTGAAACTTTTTCAATTAATGTATATATAAGTGATAAAACAATGGATTTAGATTGACAAGTATATATTTCTACTGATGAGATGTTTGTGATGCATCTATACTTTGCTCTGCTAATTGGCTTAAGGAGTGAGCCAGTAAAAATAGAAATATTTAGGAAGAATACAAGAAACGTATGAAAATGCATTTGTAGATATGTCAGAATAGAAATCATATATAATAATGCTGTAAAAATTCAGCATATGACATAGCCTTTTTCTTTTTTTCTTTTCCCAAGCAGTGGAAATATTATCAGAATGCCTTACCACAGGTGAAATCAGTAGTAGTTTCTACTTAGCTTCACTGAAGCTGTAATTTCACAGTAGAGATCTTATACATTGTTTGGTCAGCTCCTGAACTTGATGAACAAATTAAAATTCTTGAAGCAATATATATGTAAAAGTAAAGCCAATTCCCCTTTTTTTGAGGGAAGGGGGGGAGTGTTTGTGCAAAATAGTGTCTGAATATCAGGAAAAAAAATTGTCGGTGTGTTTTTATTTACATATTACCGTCAGCATAAGGCTTGGTATACAAATAATACATACATAACAAATTATATTTTTTCCATATTATTAAAGGAGATTTCTGCATTTAATTTTAAAAGCATAAATTCCATTCTGACTTCTACAAATATTACCCAAAAATATTTGTTAGTGTATGTACTGATGATGATGGTGTATGTTTTAGGTACAAATTTTCTCATATTTATGCTTTCAAACAGTTTGCAGAAAACAAGAATTAGCAGTATATCAACCTTAGCACAAAGCACAACCAACTAACCTTTCCTTGTTTTGCCAAAATTATAGAGATTAAAGATAATTTTAAAATAGTCCTAACATGACCTAACAATTACATAATAATAAGGTCATAATAACGACCTAACAATTACAAAGTTTTCCATTAGAGAAAATAAAATTATTTAAAAATAGTAGGTTATTATGTGTTCTAATAATAGTTTTATGATTCTATCTAGTCTGAAGATGACTTGGCTGAGAAAATGCGAAGCAATGAGATTTTGCAACAAGCCATCAACACCTATGACGAGGTGGCTAGTCTACCAAATGTCCCTTCAGATCTGATGAAACTGAGCTTGAAACGAGAAGCAGACAGGCAGCAGTTTCTTGGTAAGATTTGAGCATGGGTTAAAAATTATGAAAGATGTGTGAACAAGACTTTAAAAGATCACTAACAACTTAAAAGCAGTAAGATGTATGTTTCTAATTTCTTGAATAGATATGAAAAAATCTTTAAAATTTTTTAAAAATATTACTGTTGAACTAGTATTTACAATTGTCCAAATGACAACAGTGCCTGCAGACAATTATGTGCTAGATGCAATGAGTGGTTTTGGTTGAAGATGCTCAAAAAAGTTTATTGACAGAGAAAGGAGAAAATGTTCTTTTTTTTTTTTTTTTCCTTTTCTTAACTGAAGGAGAGTTGTGGGGATATTGATGGCATACACAGGGTCTTCTAGAAAACAGAGAAGAGTGGAATTGAACTCAGGGGTTAATGTTTTAACTTGCAAGGTTTTCCTTTTGTTGATATTTTGGAAATCTTTATTTTTGAAAAGAAGATGTATAGATAATACAGAGTATAACAATTCACGTGTACTGAATGTATAATAAATACATTTGTGCAGTTTTATAAAATCCATGTGAAAGCTGTTAACATCCTGTTATGAAATTGTAATTTTAAAGTATACCTTTATCAAGAAGAAATCACCTGTTTGTTATTACTCCTAAGTTTCTGTCAATGTTATTTGTTTAATTAACTGAATTTATTCAATACTTTTCTCGGACCGAGTCACCAGTAGCAAGAGCTTTGATAGCCATTAGACCTAAGCCTAAGATAGTTATTAGGCCATTAGTTACGAAGCATCCCGCAACCTCTCAGCTGATGTTCTTGATCCTGTTTTTTTAGAAAAGTAAAATGTAAATAGCCAAATAACCAGCCAATAGATTTCTTTAAATAAAAAATAATAATAATAAAAAAGCAAATGTTCACTTAACAGCAGTGGCTTAATGCAGATCTGTATTCATTACTTTGGGGAATGGTTTATAACAATCTTTTAAGGCACTGATATAGCAGCCCTTTACACAATTTTTCCTGTGTCTGTCTATTGCTTTTTACAAATTTGCCTGCTATACTGACAGTGAATTTCATGTTTTTCCTAAGCTGATCATATTTTCATATATTTAATTTATACCACTGTCTTCTTTAAACAACGATTAGAAGGCTTAGTCCTTATGATCGTAAAGGTGATCTGTCCCAATCTCAATAACAAAAGTTCCAAAATCCCCAAGAAGTGCCAAATTAAGGTGAGCAAAGTCTGAGTTCTCTTTATCAAGGACTGGAAACTCAAAGATGGAACCCTAAAAACAAAGTACTAAAACGTAATGGCAACATCTGAAAATTTAGATCTCAATTCTGAGATGTACAAGAAATGTGATTATTGTATGAAACACAGCTAAGTTAGGTGGAGAAAGAGTTCCAGTCCCATGATTTGGATTTTAAGATCAGCTTGTTTTGATTTTACTCTGTTTCAGCAAGACCTTGTCTAGGAAGCCAATGAATCACGTGCATAGTTTTAAGTACATAAAGCATGATTATTTTCAGTGGAACTATTGCTTGACTGTAACAATCTGCTTAATAATTTCAATTAATTGAGAACCAAGTTTATTTTAAAACATTAACCTGGTTTTGTTGAGCAATTTGATATCTACAAATGAAAGAGCAACCAAAGTTCAAAAAATTTGTTGTTACTGCTGCACTGTGAACAGTTTTCCACTAGAGGCTCCCATAACACTGCATGATATGCATTTTTGGTGATTTCCTGAAATATTCCTTGTAAGACTACACCCCATGTGACAATTAAGCAGTTGAATATTCTCCTATTTGCATAAATCTGTTCTCAGGTTCTGCATGAACAGTGATCATTAGTAAAAGTGAAATATCTAGTTGTAATTTGTATTTTCTTAGACTGTGTACTAGATAAGCATATTATGTGAGTTATTATTGTTACTCATATCCATAGTTTTAACTAAGTCTTGTTCAATGAAATTAGGTCGCATGAGAGGTTCTCTGGTTACTCTACAGAAATTAGTTCATCTGTTTCCCAGTGACACTTCTTTCAAGAATGACCTTGGAGTTGGTTACCTCTTGATAGGCGATAACAGCAATGCCAAGAAAGTATATGAAGAGGTGAGCTTCCATTCCAGCTGAGGAAAAAATACTTTACTTGCATATGTTCATTCTAAGGATTGCCTATTTTAACTTAGTTAAGCAAGTCGCATGTCTGGTTTTGATGGATTAATACAGATAATGTTTTTTTCCTCATGCACATTTCTTAATTATCTCTTAATTTTAGTTCAGATTTCCTGATACCATCCAGTTTTCCTCATAGAAAGAGAAATATATACTTAGTAACAATTGGCTTATTAAGACTTCTGGTAGCCAGCTTTGAAATATATTGACAACAGACGTAGACTTAATGCCCAGTGTAAAAGATGACACTTTATCTGCAAGACATGGAAAGCAGAAGTAAAACTGCTTATTTACAGGAACACCCACCTTAAATAGGTGATAATGTAGTTCAGCACCCACATGGATATTTATGCTTTGGCTTTTTCAGAACTTTTGTAGGCAGCCTAAACTCTATTTTTCTTTCATGATGCTTGCTTGTGCTGTAGAAAGTCCATCGGATTTGTCATGTTATACTATGGCTAGCAGCCTACAGAAAGTTCTGCTTCCAGAAAGGGTCATTCTGCTCCTGTGATGGAAAAACCCCATTATTGTCTGAGAACGCTCTCATGTTTGTGGAGCTTCACATTACTAGTAGAGCAAGAGCTGTCACAACCTAGTCAGAGATGATCTTCTGAAGAAGTTGGCACACTTGTTCCAGTACTTGTTTAGTGCAGGATTAGTTCAGCAATTGACTGGCTATTGTAGAGTGAGGATGAGCCAGCATGATTAGTGCCAACTCCTGAGACTAAAGGCCCAGTTGTCAGTCCCACACATCTCGGAGTCGAAAGAGATTTGCCTCTTGGGTGATTTCACAAAGGGACAGGACATTCAGCCACGTAGCTAGAAGCAGGAGCCAAACCCAGACAATACCCTTCTTTCTGCATCTCCTCTGGCTATCACAGATGTTGCCAGAAAAGCGTTTACTTTGGTACTTTGGCTACATTTTAGGTCCATCCATAAAACATTTCTGTTTAGTAACTTTTCTGGCCTGTCAAAATTCCTCTGAAGAGTGGAAACGTCAGCTTCTAAAGGTTGGATATATTAACCAAAATTGCTTCTCCAATTGCAAGGAACGTCGAAAAATAAAAAAACATACTTTTCTCAAGCAAGATTTTTCTTTGCAAATTTTCTGGATTTTACTGCAAACAACATAGATGTTAGAATTTTGGAAAATCAGAATTAGATACTGACAGGCCTTCTTATATGAAGAAAGCAATGAGTTTGCTATATATTATATATAAAACATATAATTAATATATATTTATATATATTGCAATATTGTGATATTGAGTTTCATATACTACAGACAGTATACTGTTCTGATTAGGAACAGCTATGCCTAATAAATATTGGTGTGCTTTTTATATGTTGTTTTCCATCCTTCTGCAGACTTCATCCAATATAATTACTCCAATTTGAACTTCAGTAACCAATGAAATAGAATAGATCATAGTGATGTTTTGTCCTTATAAAAGAGCAACAAGTAAATATCTTTTTAAAGGAGTTGGATTTGTTCTTTTTAGAAATAATGCAGTTTTTGTCTCATATTCCAGCTATTCTTGAGGCCAAATTCTGACATATTAATATAACTTTGTTGTAATTCAGGACAAATTTACCTAGAGAATTTTAAGAAAAGAAATATAGCCAGAGAAACAGGCAGGAACTCATGTGCACCTGCTTTTATTTGTGGTTTACTGAAGATTTCGCATGTGATTCTGGTCACATCGCTTAGGGGCCATCTGGTCTGCTCCGAGTGGCTCATTCAGCTGTTGCAATGCATAATTAGAAAATGTTTGGCATATGATTTGGAGCTCCTACCATAGGTGCTCAGGCTCTATGCATAGTCAATAAAGAGAGGGAGGAAACTCAAGAAAGCTTCTGGGGACTCCAGGAGACCCCTTCCTCTTCATGACTTCAGGAAAACCTAGGAAACTTACCTAGTGTGATGGTAGTTCGGGATAAATCAGTTATATGATAGGAAACATGAGACAGCATAAACAAGAGCCTAACCTCAGTGCTGCACAGTACATGCCTCCATCCACTCAGTATTTATGAGTCCTGGGTTCTGGTTCAAACTGTAAGGATGGTCATACACTTTATTCAGGTGTTCTTCAGTGTAAAAAACATGAACATATAGGAAGAGAGAGCAGAACCCAGGACTCATTCTCAAGAGAGCATACCCTTGTTCAACTAAAGGATCAGCTTCTTGTTTCCCTCGCCCCAACCCCCTTCTTTTCTCCATGATTGTCTACCTTGTACACAAGGTAGAAACCTCTGTGAGAAGTAGGAACAATGCTTAAACATTACTCTGTTCAGGAGATCTAGACTCCAAATTTCACATTTGCTGGGAATCTAGTAGATTTTTGTGCAAAACATACCAGTGCCCTCCTTTGCTTCTGTTCCTGCTGCAGTGTTTTGATCTAAGATCAGTGTTGTCTGTCTGTGTTAGGCATGGGCTGAGTGCATGTAACAGACTGGACTCTCCACAGGCACTCTGCTTCGGATTACAGTATATACCATGTCAGACCAGACTAGCTCTATCTGGCATCATCTCTAAAGAACTGCATAGATGTTCAAGGAATTTTGCAGTACAAAATGGAGATGGTAACTAAAGCATCCAAAGGCCTTAAGCCTTGAGCAAGGAGTGATCTGAATTGAGCTTAGCAATTTTAGTTTAGCTTGGAATTTAGCTTAGCTAAATTGAGCTAAACTGTTTCCAGAATCATAATATTTTGGCTTGACTGCAGTCGCTAATTTTCTGCTCTTAGATGCTGTAAGTTTTAATTTCTATACTGTGTTTAAGAAAAAACAAAACTAGTCACTGGAAACAATGAGATACAAACAATAACAGTAACTACTCGTAACAATAACTACTGCTCATGTATGGACAAAGATCTGTATTGTTTCATTTTAGTATGTTTGTTTTTTTTTTTTTTTTAAAGTAATCACCTGACTTCAAGTCTGTGGAATTTTCCTTGCAGAAGTGGCCATTCAGAAGATTGACTTAATACCATTTTTGACAAGTTTGAACGCTGTTACTTTCATTAGCTGTTGCAAATAAAAAAATATAATATAAATGTCAGTCCTAGTGAATGGAGACTTTTTGCTTTCCACTTTATAGTCAATATACTTATTTTCTATTCAATTCTTGTAATCTTTGTATAACCAGATTTAAATACTGGAAACCAACCAAAATTGTTCTGAAAGGATTTTCCTGCATTTTTTTTCTCTCAGCGGCTCATAAGCTGTTATAATGAAATTTTTATTTCAAAAGTCTTTAATGTGATACATTCTTTCTTTTAGCTACAGAAATAATCTGTGAACACTGAACTTCAGATCAAGAAACTTTTATATCTACAGCTGTAGTGTAGTGTAGTTTAATCTGATACAAAATATAGACTATTTTCTAATATGTTTTCACCAGACTCTTTGCTGAATCATGTCAATTTGAGAGAATTTCAATTTTGCCTAGTTTTTAAGTTCTTTCTTTTCAATATTTTACTTAGGAATAGAGAAACATAGTTTTAAAAGTAGTCCTAGCGAAACTATAGCTATTTTTATTTTCAAAGATCTGCATGTTATGATAAAATACTGTGGAAGAGATCTTCATTTGCAGAATAAGCAATCTTATAGCACTTTTCTACCTGCCATTCTGTCTGTGTGTCTTAATGCAGCATTGTACAGACACACATAAGCCAGTCCTGGTTGAACTATCTCAGGTACCAGAAGCAAAATAGCCACATTAACATAGTACTCTGCCCTGGCTAATTAGCCATAGATAGCCCCAGAGGTTAATTTCTATATTCATGATTAATATTTAATGGGCTATGAGCAGTTTAGTAAAACTTATTTCTAAACATAATTAATATTGCATGCAGCAACAGCAACAGAGTAATACAATTTACATTAAATACTTCCAGTGTAATTTCTACTGATTGTATCTCTTCACTTCTCTTTAGAGGCTCTGAATGTAGATCATGCCTTAATGCAAGTCGGCATGGTTTAAATGAACTGTGATATGGGAAATTCTATTCTGTCTTAATTAATCAGATAGCTTTGTCCTATAGTTAAAGAAACTGTAACAAAATTACATGGCTAATAAATATTTCTGTCAGTCATTTTATTTGACCCTGCAGGCACAGATTCTTTGAACAGAATTGTTATATATAGGATGCCAATTGCACATTGAATGCTCTAGCCAAAAAAGTATATAAAAATATGAAAAAGGTGGTGCCATATTTTCTTGTATGAGTGGTCAAGTACATTGTTACTATGAATTGCCAAGTTCACTTTTTGCTAATGAGGTGGCATTTTATAGACTTCAGATAGATTCTCAACTTCATTGTTCTTTCAAAGGAGCTTTTACCTGCAAAAAGAAGTGAAATGCTGCTATTTTTAACTTGTAGCATTTTACACTCACATTGCACGAGTTTTGTGTGCAATCTGTATGTAAGGTTTGAGAAAGAAGAGAAATTGGCCCAGAGGACTTGTTATGGTTTTGCTCATAAATACTTTGAAAGATTAGGTTTGGCACTGACTGGAAAAGGCAGAGGTAAAATGCTATACTGTGTATGGGCATTTTATGCATGGCATAGATTTAGTAATGTCAGAAATGTATTTGGGAAAAAAAATTACTTATTGTCTTGTATTTGCCAATCGTGCTAGACACTCGGCCGATATCAGTCTCTGTAATTCCAGTGACTTCGAGGCACCTGTGTTTATCTTCACAAGCTGAGGATCTCTCATGATCATCTGTCTACCCTTATTTTAAGGAGAGAGGACATGCAACAACATATTAGCTTGGCTGTGTAATTGATATCACATAGTGCCACAAATGATATTGAATCATAGAAATTCCAGATTTCTAGTAGATCAAGACATTCTCTATTTTTTCCCTTGACTGAAACAGACCAAATACACCAAAATTATCCCAGTGATGCTGGGAGTATATGTTTCAGAACTCAGGCCAGCTAGCCTCACACTGCCTTTGCCTGATCACTCCCCCATACAGTGATCCTCTCCTACAGCTGTCCACAAATCGTTGCCTTCCGTCTCCTGGAACTATCCATTTGTGCCTAAGTAAGATTTGACCTCTCTTTTGCCTATGGGTTTTCCTTTCTTGCAAAATTAACTAAGTTAGGTTACAACTCAGGCACTACTTCTAGATCTTGTTCAGAGTACAAAAATTTTTAGCTTAGTTTAGTACACCAGGTCTTGGCCTATCAAAAAGTGTAGTACACAAATATACAAACGTAATTTATCCATCCTCTCCTAGTGTGAAAGCACACTAAATTGCTTGAGGTACCCCGTTAGTCCTTGCATTACTGTCTAATAGCTTTTTCTTGGCCAAGAAAGTATAAGTTCTTCTAGATAGTGCTCCAGTTTACTGTTGTGCTGAGAACCATGAGATATGCCTGTCGTGTTTGCAGGATTTGTGCAGTCCTGTCATGTGATGCTGCAAGTTTTTTTACAGCATGTTTCTAAACTGTAGTCACAGTGCTTCTCAGCATGGTGTGTTCTCTGTTGCCTAGACTAGTTTGCCACTAGTATAGACCTATCTAATTTAAAAGTATTGCAGGTATATTTCTACAGTGTAGAAGTGCAGCCAAGTCAAGCATTTATTTGAGAATTAGTGATAGGAGAAAATTTCATTGAGTCGCTAGATAATAAACATGTACATATGTACATTTTGAAAGTAGATCCATACATTAATATATAATTCATTTGCTCTCATACAGGTTCTAAGCCTGGCTCCAAATGATGGCTTTGCCAAAGTACATTATGGCTTCATCCTGAAGGCAGAAAACAAGATAGCAGAAAGCATTCCCTATCTAAAGGTATTGTTCTCACTTAAAGTATTTATTTTACTAGTAGAAAAGTAGTATCAAAATGTGTAAAATCATGGTAGCATGTATCAAGCTATAAGCATGCTAATTATAAATCACAGTTTAAGCTACATACTGGAATTATATTGGAATTATATTGCTATAGCACGACCAGTGAACTGGAACAAGTTTGTACATTGAGATTCTTCAATTCCTAAACATCAAGTATTTCTTTGATTGGCGGTTAATGGAATAACTGTAAGTAGACATCTTTGAGTTTCTTACTGTTTTGAGGTTGGCAGTATGCTGCCAACTTACAGTTCTTGAAAGATCCAAATAGGGCACATGTATACTTCTGAGTATTTGGGAACAAATACTGTAAAAGGAAACCTTAATTTACAATATCCATCTTTCTAAAATGTCTGCATATACAGGAGAATTTGGGGTGGTGTGGGTATGAAGTGTCCACCACTGCATACATACCTGTCTTGCAGTGAGAGGCTATGGGATTTGAAAAAAGATAACATTTCTCAAGGGCTTTTTGACTGAAGTATTCTATCCATTCAACCTAAGTTCCAGGTTACCATGGTAGTTATATTTCATAGCCAGTTTCATAGCTCGTCTCTTACATAGAATTGGCAGCTTATTTACAGCAATCAAATGAACTCTTTTTAAAAGTTATATTGAATTTCCTCTTATCCTTTCTTTAGGAAGGACTAGAGTCTGGTGACCCTGGCACAAATGATGGACGCTTTTATTTTCATCTAGGTGATGCCTTGCAGAGGATAGGAGACAAAGAGGTACATGTTTAACGCATCCTTTAAAGTTTAAACCCTTGAGGGACTGCATAATCAGCAAAACTTTTAAGCATGGGCTTAAAAGTTGAAAATGTTGAATGTTGAAATATTAATGGTGAAATGTTAATGTTGAAAATGTGTATAGAGCTCAAAATAAGGGACACGACCAGCAAAAAATCTGCCATTTGCCTGATGATGCAATCTCCTAACACCCTTCATTCTACCCTGAAACTACCCAAAACTTATTAAGTTTACATGGGGCAGTATGAACCAACAGACCAAGAAAATTCAAAAATTCATCGAAGGTCTTTTTTAGAATCTATTTCCCACTCCTACCACTTTCCATAAAGATCTTTCCGACCAGAGCAAAAATACAGTGATATAAATATGACTTTATATGAATGTTCTCTTATAGCTGTTGTATAACACTGTTTTGTAAACCTCACTTCTTTCCCAAAGTGACTTTGCAGCACCAATGAGTATGTCATACAAGAAGACCATGAGAAAACGGAATGTGTGGCCTGAGTTACTGTACTTGTTCATGCGTTAAATTATCAAACAGATCAGAAAAGCAGAAATTTCTACAACAAATTTGTTGCATACCCAGCAAACACAAATACATGCCACTGGAAGCCATAAGAGTTTCTAATCTGTTAATTTAGTAAAGCCAAACTTAAATGTGTGAATTAGCCCTACTGTAATGAGCGGGAGCTAAATATAAACTGAAACATATTATTGATAATCAATTTTACTATAGGTATCAATTTAAAAAAGGTTCCCAGGTGGCAAATGTGGAAGAAAGAATACGCAAGCATAGTGGAGAGAGATATGAAGTCATTACTTTCTAATCAGTTATATAGTAATACATATGAAATACTGATAGTTAAAATACTGTAGGGAGTGCTGACCTCTCGAATATCTTGGTCCAGTCGGTAGGCAGTTCTCAAATGTAAAAAATAGACCAGTGGACTATAATAAAGCATATGTTTAGGATCTTTCTTTAGACTAGTTCATCAGATCAGATCTTAATTTACTTTATAAAAAATATGTAACTGTTGTTACAATACTTTACATATACAGTAGGGCTGGAGCTTTGAAATGTGATAAAAAGTTGTGTTATCGTCTCTGAAAGTACAATAAAGTGTTCTTCCAAAGGGTTTTTTTTTTCGCATTCATTTACAAGTGAGAATTAGTTGGCTTCATTTTACACTTATACACCCCTGTATGCATGCATGCACACACATATACAAACACACACACATTCTGTCTGTGTATGTCTGTCTGTCTGTCTCGCAGCAGAAAACAGAAAAGAAAATCCCTTTACACTTCCTTGGGTTGAATGACTTAAGCCTAGAGCATCCCATGACAATGTGTGGCTAAAGATACCACACAGACGTAATTAACGTATACCATCCCAAATCCCCAGGATAATTATGTGTTAATGTTTATGGAGCTAATGGTCAAATCTGTAGGAAAAAAGCTTTAATCAATGACAAGTGAACTTGTTGAGATAGAAGAGAATGTTAAATTTATCTGTGGAAAGTCCACTGTTAAGCTAAATTTTTCTTACTGACCTTGCTTGACTTGCTGAACTTCAAGATTTAATCAAGGAGACAGATCAATATTTAAGGAACATGTGAAATTGCTATCACTGAAGGTTCATCGAAGGTAGATATTCATCTATTAGAGCTAAATTAGGAATTAAAAATGTGATCTTGGTAAATTGTAGGGAAATAGTGTTGAATATGTCCTTTCCAACAATAATTCAATAAAATGCCAAACTGCTGAAAAACAGAAAAGCAGTGAAAAGCATTATAGAATAAACAAAATGCTGTTCACATGGAATATATAAACTATCAGACAATTTATTTCTTGAAAAGAATATATATTGTTGTAGCTGGCTTGGATAGTACAGTGGTCATTATTTAGTCTTTCCATTGCCAAGATCTCCTTGTGAAAGGAGAGGTTTCTAATAGAAATTCAGGACTGGAAAGGATGTGCCAGGAAACTTGTCCCTACCTCATGCTGTCCAGGGCAACCTCATGCAACCTCCGTACAATTCTTTTAATAAATAAGGATTAACAATATTATACATCTTAACTGTTGCCAATGGATCATGAAGAGCTGCAACATTCATAGTCATCGGATAGTGGCTGAAAGAATTCATTCCCCTTATCATTTGGGCTAACTCCAGACATACTGCAAATGAACGCAGGCAATAAGCATGAACAATCTACTGGTAGCCCACTGCTATTACAACTTATATTTTGAGGAACATATGTTATAATCATAATGCTTCCATTTCAAAGTCTCAACCAAGAAAAGATCAAACTATAATGATACACTGTATGTAACCCAAAGGTAATACATAACTTTTCTGACCCTTATGTAAAGACACGATTTTTAAAAGTTTCCTCAGAGAAAATTGCTGTATTTTGTAGTGCTCAAAAGATGAAAATTAATATATTCAGTCTGCAGTTATTCTGTATATCTGCACTGCTTTTCTGTACTTCAGTTAAATACTGTAAGACTACATTTTATTGCAGCCTTTCCCTTGTACTTTGAGAGAGTTGTAAAGATCAGAGTACCACGTCTTTGAAAAGCTTGAAGAAAATTTAAACACAAACTCTCCATACATTATCTTTGATTACAATATTGGAGATTATGTAAAAAATTACCTTTGAAAACACAAACACACACAGTCATTTCTTACCTTGTACCTGAAATGAAAGATCTCAAAGTAATTATGTAAGATGACGCCTGAAAATTTTTAGGAAATAATTCATTATCTGAAGAGCTTTCAATAGCTTTTTATTTCCTTTATTGATTGACTGCTAAGACTGAGTCAAACACGTGCTGTCCCCATGGTTGATTTGTATTGAAAAAAGTTTCATTTTTCCTTCTACTTTGCTGGCTGCATAGTGAACATAAGTAATATACTACAAGAATGCCTTCTCCTAGAGATATGTTTGTTTTGTTATATGTTTTGCTTTCTATTAGCTCCCTTATATAAAGTGTTTCTTCTTTAGCTTAAGAGCTAGACTTGTGTTTCTGTTGCAATAAGCCTTTAGTTTCAGCCTTTAAATCAAATGTGGTCGGATTAATGGTCATATGCCATTAGTTAGTTAGAACAAGGGAAAGGACTCTCTTCAAAATACAAATGACAATAAAAATTGGCTACAGTCATGGCAGGGGAAGTATCATACCAGAAGGCTACTGGGGACGATATTTCACGATTGCCACCTAGTCCAGATTTTCAGTACCAGTGCCAGAAGGAGAGGTGGGGCTTTCTGTTTTGTCAGGAGAACTTGGCAAGGAGGTGGGTACAGCAGGGATGGTAGCCAATAGTAAGTTGTGGGGAGTATTAAATGTAAGCACAAGGACGAAATTATAGGCTGTTTTATGTAGAGTGAGATAAGAATAAACTGGGTTGGGTGAAGAAGTGTGCGAATGTGGTCAGAGTTTGGATGCCTGAGGCTGAGGTGAAGGCTTATTGGAAAGGTTGCAGGTTAGGTTGGGAGGGAGTTTGGAGTGGTGTAGCCAGGGAGGAGCTCTGTGGATGTGTCCAGGTTTTTGGATGATTTCTGTTTAAGGCAATTGCTGCCTGCTTCTCTCCCTCTGCTCTGGATTTCTTATCTCCATATGTCCCTACTTAGCAGCCCCGTCAGATCCTTTTTTTTGGTGATGTATAAAATATTGCAGCTACAACAGCAACACTGAACAGGAAAGTGGCAGCTGTATGTAGCTTTCTCTGTTTATGGATCATTACAGTGTTGCACCTGCTGAGCCTCTTCTTCCCAAGCATCCCATTTTCTTCCTTCGCAGAACCTCACTTTGCTGCTGGCATACAATGGTCAAACATGTTGTGGAAGGGGAGAAGAAACAAGCAGTGTTTCTGGCCAGTACCTCCAATCTCATGAGGCTTCTCTTATCACATTAAATAAAGGGGAGGGACAAAAAAATTGGTATCATCAGCTCAGTTCTGATGTGAAAAAAAATATTTGAGGTAATAATGCAAGAATTTAGATCCACAAAGTCCACACTGTGTTTTCATCATCTCAGCATTTTTTTTGGCAGCAGAAGGCAGTCAGCTTCAATTCATGCATAGAGAATTGAAGCACAGAGAAAATAAGTCTGACCAAGATTACACAGGATTGGATCTCCTGAGTCCTAGGGTAGAGCCTGGATTATGGACCAGTTTTTCATGTGAATGATTCTGAGGGAATTATCCTCTTTTGTTGATATGGGGATAGAAAGCCTTGGCTGACTTTGTCTAATCTATTTTATGATTGCTTTTTTTTTTATTTTTCTTAAGGAGTTTATTATTATACTGTATTAGGAGAATATCACTGCATCCAAAGGGCCTGTTCCTTTACCAAAGGAGTGTAGGCTACTTTTTTCTACTGACATTTGACTGATATGAGTTTGGTTAGTAAAAACTGCAATCTTTTAGGCATACAAATGGTATGAACTTGGATACCAAAGAGGTCACTTCGCATCTGTGTGGCAGCGCTCCCTCTACAATGTCAAGGGACTGAAAGCTCAACCTTGGTGGACAGCAAGGGAAACCGGTTATACAGAACTGGTGAAGGTGAGGAGTTTATTTCATTTTATTCTGTTTTTTTTTTTTTTTTTTTTTAATGACAACTATAATCTAAGATCTTAAGCAGAGAAAATGCTGAGTAATCCCTTTAAGGTATGAATCACGGTAAGAGAGTACAGACACTAAACCTAGACTGAGCATAACAGTTAACTAAGATACTTAAATAAGATAAGGAAGATCATCTCAAGGTGTTTTAAAAATTGAGGATGGGAGCACATAAATACAAAATTCACATGGCAGAGAACTGTAGTGTCTCGAGTAAAAAAATGACAACAAAACCCTTGTGATGGCTGGGACACCCATTGTGAATTTTTAGTTAGTCAGGAAAGGATGTGTCCTTCATTCTTTGTATAATACTCAGTGACTTCTTTGGGAGCTTTTCATTGCATAAGAGAAATAGATTTAGATTCCCAGTGACAAACTGAGCAAAAGAGAACGACATTGTAGTTCTTCAAAGTTTTTTTTTATTTAATGCAAGATATATGTTGGTTATTATTTATAGTAATAATTTATGCTCCAAAATTGTGCAAGACTTTTTTACTTTAAAAAGCCAGAAATCCCTAAGCAGATCTTTACTAATTCCTTTAAAAAAGTGAGAGAAGTACCTTTTTTGTGTAAATTTTGATTATTGATATGTGGTTTAGCAGAATTCTTCTGCACAAATAATTAAAAATATGAACACTTATTGACAAGAGACATGTTCATTCAGAGTGGTTGTTGCACTGTACGTCGTTACATATGTTATAACCTACCATGAAAGACTGATTTTTTTTTAGAGAAATTAAATTTAAAAAAGGAAGATTAGTTCCTTTCATGGTTTTGATGGCAGCACGAATAAAGGTAGGAAATTTAGATTAAAGGGTGATTCTCCACTGTAATCTGAGTCATAGAAAAAAACTATTAACTTTATGGACTAGCATTTGAGAAAAAATTGAGATGTACATGTATTAGAAGCGTTCTTGAGATATGTGTAAGGGTAGATACTGCCTGCTGTAAAGAAGAGACCAATAACTTCTTTTTGTACTTTTGCCCACAAAAAGGAGGGAATATGTATCATGGTAGTGACATTTCAGAGCTATGGGTAGTGACATTTTAGAGCCCTTACATGTAAACCATTCAAATCTCTTACTCACAGAAGGTAACTTCATCCTTGTTGTGAGGGAACAGTCAGGTTTGAATGCTGAAAAAAATAGATTTCCTGTTATAAAATGGCCAAGGCTCCACCTTGAGGAAATTTTTTCAGTTGGATCAGACCATGTACGGAGGCCTTGGTTTGGATCAATATCCTTTATAGCTTCTAGAAGAGCCTTCCAGAAGAACTGCAAGGACAGAAATTTGCCCTCTGAGCTCCAGAGTCCAGCTCCATCCCTCTTCCAGGCTGTCCTCATGCTTCGTTGATGCTTCCTACTCCCATTCTCTGGGCAGAACCCCTAATGTGTGCCTGCTTCTGCCTTACATTCAAGCTGTCTTTACTATGCATGTATAGTCTTACCACTCTGGCATATAAAATAACTATTTCTTTAATGTTTGCTATTGAATATATCAAAATAAGGATTTGGAAAATAAAACTGAAACTGCTGCACAGTACTTCTAAGCTTCTTTCCTCCATTGTGCTGAGAGATGTTGTGATATTTTAATTTTTAGCTGTTTTATTGGTAATAGGTATGTCCCTGAGCCTGGGCCATATTGAGGCTGCTGATTTATTTATATGTGTATTATAATTTGGAGCCATTAAGTTTTACAATCTTCAGAGTAACCTTCACAGTTGAAAGTATAAATCCAAAATATAAGTTAAATGGATCAGAAGAAGAATATTTGTGTTGCTGTGTTTCCCCCATGACTCAAAACAGTATTTGAATCTTTGAAAGAAATAAAGCTTGATTCTAATAACGTAGTATGCTGCAAGCAAAATTTGAGGTAACATTCTCCAGAGAGTGGCAACAAAGCCATTGAAGACATCTGTTTTATTAATTTCCGTAATATTCTGACTTCTGTACATATTTTGGTTAAAAAAGGTTATTTCCCCATTCCACAGAGCAAAAACCAATCTGCAGTTATTTTTTACTGCTTTATCTCAATATATACATCTAACATCTGTACAGAATGTGTGGGAAATGCTACCAAATCAGATTGATAGAATTTGACATTGAAATGGCTGTGTGAAGAATGAAGCAGTGGAGGCTCTGACCCTCTTTGTCTGTCTTTTACCCCTTATTGTTAAATGTGCACAAATTATTTTCAGTATCTTGGTAGCTTAACAATGCTTACTGAGGATTTATTCTAAACTAAAACAATGCTAAATCCAGATTCCCTCACATACTCTGACAACTATATTTTTGTTCATTGTATTCCCTAACACAGCTGCAGTCAGCCATGTTCCAAACAGTGACATGTTATAGCACAGACCTAACTTAATTTTGTTGTAAATGGTCATGTGTTTTCTTGTTTCTGGAGATGGATATATGAATTTGAACAGTGACTTGCTTTTTCTAGGTAGAAACCTGAAGAAAAAAAAATTTTTTTTCAGTACTCCCAATCTAATAAAGTTCTTCTGAGGGGGATTCTATTCACCTAACTGTAGTCATAAAACAGTGAGGCATATTATCCGTGCTAGTTGTCTAGGTTATATGCCAATTAAAAAAAAGTTATTTCCAGAGGGTGTTTCATCGCTCATATGTTAGGATAGATAACTATCTTAGGATGGCATGTCTTCCTTTCTGGTATTATTTTTCCTACTCTTTACTTAAAAAAAAAAAAAAGAAAAAAGAAAAAAAAAAAGGCCTAGACAAGTAATTTAGGCGTGATGTTTAACTGCTTGATTGGCAAATCTAAAGAAGACAAATCTCATACTTTTTTACTTCACTATACCTACTATGGTAATGTCCAAAAAAATTTAAAAAAAGACTGTGAGACTATATCAATAACGTTTTAAAAGTGGGTGTATGATGCTGGTAAATCCTCAATAGCATTTGCATGCTTATGGAAAGTGGGTCTTTTTTTCTCTCTAGCTGCTGCTGAAGTTTTGTAGTTTCCTTGAAAGAATGGGAAAGAGCACCTGATTTCTCAGGGAGCAGAAAATATAAACCTTCAGCTTCGGAAGAGTGTGTTAAGTGACTCATGTCAAGCGTGCTGTTAATGTGTCTAATCTACAGTATTTGAGGGCTTTGGATCCGGAGATTCAAAAAACTCTTTCTTGTTTGAGCTCAGCTACTCTTATCTTTGAACACCTATCCCCTTCCCTTGGTGCAATTAGTTTTCCTCTGCCAATCTTAGTGATTCACTGCATCATCTCTGTTATCTTTTGTAGAACCTCAGTAAAGTATTATTTTTTCTGATCTAGTGCCCAGTATAAAACAAACATTTTCACCAGTCTGAAATGAATACATACATGGTGACCTAGGTAACTGTGTCCTTTCTGCATGTTGCATCTTCAACTTTTGGAAGGGATCCAGATGACGCTTTGCCAACAATGCACTACAGTGAATAGCTGTTTGATTAAAGTAGGTCTTGCATTGTCAGTTTTCTCTGAAGACTTAGATTTTATTAATTAAAAGTTTCAAGCACAGCAAGAAAATCACAGAAAGAAAATGAAAGTACTGACAACCACACATATCCATAAGGTTTGCTGTAGAGTGACAGCTAGGGCTCAATGGTTTAGCTAAAAAACGCTAAACATTCAAATTTAATGGAGAAATTAAGTTGAAATCTGTGTGTAATTGAAATGTCTTAAAGTGTACCTGAACACTTTAGGAGGAGCCTTGTGCTGAAAAGAGCAAAGCTATTAAGCATGCACTGTTGTCGTGATGCTGATGTATAAACACTGTGAGTGACCGAATGAAGGCGAGGGATCTCTTTTGAACAGTTTAAAATACTGCCTCTCACCTGGAGGCTACTGTTCCCCAGCTGAGACATTGTCTCATCAACAACAGAGCATGACAGCTTTCCTACTCCGTTTCAGTGGCAAAGTGAAATGGGTTCAAGCCTTCACCATGATTTTATTTTATAGTCTAATGGATTAAAATGCATGTGTGGTCAGCAGTCATACCTCACATGAGGTGTAGTACCCTATTAATATTTGCCTGCACCATTTGTCACCTTTCCCTAAAAACGGTTTGACATCATAGAGTAAGGTTTTTAATACAATACAGTTGCACATAAAACTGAATCAATATTAAAAAATCCCTATTTAAATATAGTAATATCTTTGCCAATAAAATCTATAGTATTGCCAGATGTAAAGCAACTGTAAACTTCCATTATCATTAGAACTCTATTAAAGAGCCATATGGCAGGTTATGGGAATCAGCTGCTAGGAAATAAGTACATATGCTCCAAATGCCATTCATTTGCCACCAGATTCTTCACTTGAAATCAGAATATTGCACCAAATATAGTATGAATTCACTGTTTTTAACCTGAGACTCAAATCTCCACGTATTATGGAGCATGAGCATATTTAACTTTTTTCTGTAGTTTTTGGCTCAAGAGGCTTAAGCCCATCAAGAGCCTTAAGCCCATTATATTTTAATAGTATCATGCATTCTCAACATCCAATATATGCATAAGAGTGTGTGAAATCAGGGATATCAAGTCTGTGCTGTGTTTGAACTCCTGTAACTCTCCACTTCCTTTGTGCTTAGGGGGAGTTGCATATTATTTGCAGTAAGGCATTAGTTTGTTTTAAGGACAGGGTCCGGATTCTCAAGAGTACGGAAGCACTGTTGATTTCAGTGGCAATTATATCTAAAACCATTGAGGAGTTAGGTGAAAATCAATAATATTCAAATCACTTTGACTCCAACATGGTAGGGAAAGAGCCTTAAAAGAGCCTTTCCTTAAAAGGAAAGGAGAAACATGCAACTTCACAAGTCGCCTTTCAGCCTGTGTCACTTCTGAAGCATTAAAGGTGACAAAGAAGCTATTACCTGCAACTCTGTGCTCTTCATGTATGTTCTTGTCAGAGCACTCATGTCTGTATGGGCAAATGCTCCTTCTTACGTTTTTCAGGCAAGTGAGAGGGAGGAGTTTGAGGAAATAAAGATGAGGTGGTACTTATATCTTTCACAGTTTTACAGTTTTTTGATCTGTATCACTTCAAATTGAGGTCTGCATAAATGTAAGTTATTCATTTCTTTCTCTTCCCCAGCCAGTACAAAATCAGGTACTCAAGCTGATATTTTCATTTGTAGCTATGGTAGCACTAAACCAGTACCAGTGCAGGTGAAGTACTTATCTATGATTAGGTGGGAATTTTCAGTCTGCTTTTTCTTCCTGCAATGTAGAAAAGTCAATTTTCCACAGATATTGTTGAAAACTTTTCTACTTAATGTTAATTGTTAAAGTAGTGTAATGGAAACCCAACAGAGGGAGAGAATGGAATGAATGCATCAGGAAAAATGATAATTATAAGTGTTCTTCCCCTGATACAGATTGATGAGAGATAATGCTATCCACTAGGAAGAAAAAAAAAATACTGTAATACTGGAAGCTTAATCCTAATTTTCCTAAACCACAGCCTGCCTAAAAATCTTCTAGTGAGAGTTAGTCGTTTTATTATAGAAAGCATGTTCTGTTAGTAACTTTACTTTCTAAGCCTTTTATGGTATATCAAGGTAAAACCTGTTTTGTAGGATCTACTTGCTGTTGTCTTTCAATGGAAAAAGATCAAGTAGAAAATGCAACTGTTTAATTGAAAACGGGAAGGCTAATAACCCATATAGATTTTTAAGGCTAAAACCAGGTGATGATTATATCTTCTAATCTGACAGTGTAACATAGGCTTTTGAGTTTCATTCAGCGTTACACATCATGCAAAAAGGCAGTGTGGACACACACCTTAGCTTATTTTCTGCATGAAATGGATTGAGAATGCCTTACAGAAGTGCTTTGTTCATGAGCACAAAGGAAAATGCGAACTATTCATCCAAAAGAAGATTTAGTGAATAAAGTAAGCAGCTGGGAAAGAGAAGTCACTTCATTATTATTGAGTCCCATTGTTACTCTGTGGGTTGTTTCATTTATATTACTGTACCATTAAAATGACTTCTTATTGCTAGAATATGAGGTTTTCTAACATACCAAGTTCTTTACAAATATAATGTCCTAAAGCAGCAGAGAAGAACAGAAGTTTTACATCTACAGTCTTGTGATTTTGGTATGCACAAAGTGCAAAGTGGCTTACACATTTTTAATGGGTATATCCATAAATCTCCCCCTGGAACTTGAAGTAATGTTTGATATTTTTCAATAGGATCAGAATGTGCAGGTGATTCTTTGCAAACCTTTTTGAAGGTTAAATCATAACTGTCAACTATAGTGGCGTGTTTACATTTATCGCCTTTCAACTGTTACATTCTGTCGACACTTTGAGTTTCTGGTTATGCTAGTGGATTTCTTGTCCCGGGAGTGCTTCCAGGTAATAGTGTGCTATGTTTGAGAAGGTCAATACTCTTGTTAGCTTGCAATATAAAATGATCTGTTAAACAGCCCTTGGGCTAATCAAAAAGCAAATTAAAGTGAGGCCTAGTCTGCAAAGAGGTTGGAGATTATTGAAATTTTATGATACAAATGTAATTGAATTTGAAGAATGATGCGAAGGTTGTTTTTACCGCCTTCAAATGCCAGAAGGAAATTGAATATAAGGAAACTTGATAATGATGATGAACTCTTTGTTAGTGCTTTTAAATTAGAAAGTTAAAAAAAGGCAGGGAAAAATAAAAAGGCACTAAATCCAAACACAGCGAGTTCTCACTGCAGTAATA
Organism: Dromaius novaehollandiae; assembly: GCF_036370855.1. Taxonomy (NCBI): domain Eukaryota; kingdom Metazoa; phylum Chordata; class Aves; order Casuariiformes; family Dromaiidae; genus Dromaius; species Dromaius novaehollandiae. The sequence continues at coordinate 132,901,691 of NC_088099.1, forward strand.
TGTCTCTCTCAACAGTCCTTAGAAAAAAACTGGAAGCTCATTCGGGATGAGGGGCTTGCTGTGATGGATAAAAAAAGAAGCCTCTTCTTGCCTGAAGATGAGAATCTACGAGAAAAGGGAGACTGGAGTCAGTTTACCTTATGGCAGCAAGGTAAGACATTTGGTAATTCTTCTTCCCCTACCTCACTCTCTCAGGTTAATATTGCATAATAAGGAATAGCAATGTAGTTCTTCCAGAATCATTTTTTTAATCACTGAATCTATCATTTAAATCTGTGAAAGAAGGGAGCTAATAAAATAGTGTTTGGGACCCCAGCAACAGTGAGCGTGGATCCTTTATTCTAAACTATGTTGCCCCCAAACACTTCTAAGAATCCCTTGAGATGGTATTCATCTCTTGGCAAGGTTGCCAGAATCGTAGATGGTAATGCATAGCACAGATCAGCCTGAGGGAAGACAGGAGAGCGGGAGAAGATGTATCCTTAATATTGGGTTGCCAGCAAGGTGAGACACTATAATTCAGAAATTATATGAAGAAAAGAATATGAGCTTTAATAAGCCTGCTGCTCTGTCCCTGAGCTGTGAAGTGGGAGTCCCGATTATTGGAATGTCCATAACTTCTTATAGGACTTTGCATATTAAAGAGTATTGAAAGCTAAAATATTATAAGCAAGGTATATCAAAATATAATCTGATGTTAAAATGATATGCTGTTGATGGCGTTTTTGATCCTTTTCCTATACAGCCTGATTAATGATCATTCTTTGAAAATCATATTTGAAAATGATAAGTCTGCTCTTCTCCACAAATAATTTATAAGCAAAGATGTTGCACGATGCTCTAATATTACTAAGTATCAGTACTTCTGTTTCATGATCTGTAAAATGGAAATAATAATATTTATCTGTCTTTTCGTGTTAGCTCTTTGACAGCTTTGTTACTATTCTAAAATGTAGAACATAAGAATGTTCATTTATTGTACTTACCAATGCTCTAGTAATTATTTTCACTAGGAAGAAAAAATGAGAATGCTTGTAAAGGTGCTCCAAAAACATGTGCTTTACTGGAAAGATTCCCAGAAGCTACTGGTTGCAGAAGAGGGCAGGTATTTAGCAAACTTCTTCATTTTTTTGCAATTTCCTAATGCTGGGAGCAGGTGATGTTGAGGAATGTGTGCAGAAGGATGCATTACCTTGATACATTTAAAGATGCCTCAGACACACAATGAGGTTAACACAGTAAAAATATGCTCAGTTTTAGCCTAAGTAAATATGTCATAAAACATGTTAGCTGAAGCCTTTCTATGGAATTTTTAGTTGAGCTATTTTATTTTGCATTAGCTGTGAGCCTAGAGCATGTAAATGGTTAGCTGCCATGGGTCAACTGATAAGAAATAACTTACTAAACCAGAGTCATAAGCAACCTGGACTGACCTCATAACTGACCCTGCTTTGAGCAGATGGTCAGATCGTTTCTGTAGGACAGAATTTTTCATTGTTCTTTTTTTTTTTTTAAATAAATTATTATATTATATCCTTAATGAATAAGATAAAATAACTTTCAGGTTACAAAATTAAGAATGCAAAAGTTGGAAAACACAGCTTAATGCTAGCATAATCCTAATTCAGAGCCTTGTGTAAGTGTTCATCTTTTCCATCAGACTTTTGATGTGCAGAAACTGATGGCTAGTGTTCTGGGAATGAATGAGGTATTGTTTCATTGATTTGTTGTAAAAGCTATTTGTAGTAAATAGTAACTGATGAGAGAGGGTCTCATAGTCAGTGTAGCTGACCCCAAAAGTACTGCCGTATATGGCATCCATGGCCAAAAATGGATCTGTCCCAAAAAGCCAATTCTATTTGTCAGCTACTCTTTTGGTCATCATTTTTTGTCACCCTGTATGTTATCACTGGGACACAGTTTGCAGAAGTACTGTATATTCACAGCTACAGCTGTAGTCCAGGAGAGATGTATTTTGAACATAAAAATATTAAATAGTTTGAAAAGTGATGGCCTAGAAGTCTTAAGTTTTACATTTAGTATTAGGGGATGTGTAGGACAATTTTGGCCTTATATTAGCCATGCCTCAGATTCTTAGAGGTAAAATAAATTAAAAATATCACCTAACCTCCAGAAAATGTTTCAAAGAAAAAAAAAATCATTAATGTACTGAAGCACTTGGAGGTGATGGAAGAAAACAGGAGAGGAAGTTAGGAAAAAAACAAGGAAATTAAGAATTCTGTGGTAGAGGCACTGTTTGGATGATTTACATTAAGTAGCTTTTGGCACCTTGCAAATGACACAGATAGAAAGAAATATTGAATAATTAACCACCTACTCAGTGCAGCTGAGAGACTGTATAGAACAACAGCAAGTGATCATACCTAAAGATGTTATCATACTTCTTAAAAACAGCAACAAACTGAACATAGCAAAGTTAGTTTTAATTCTGGGCATTTCTTAACTCTTCAGAGTTTCACTTTACAGTCATAACAGGACTTGGCTGTACTTCAGAAATATTGATATATTATATATAGTGCTTGAGTACAAAACTTGCATATAATTCACAGATATATCCAGACTGATCTATGGAGACAAATAACATACATGACATCAATCATTCCAGAATACTGATATGTTGCCATTATAAAATTATTTATCTGGGATATTAGTAACTTTCTTGCATAGCCAGCAATAGCAGTTATTTGAGTTGTGTTAGGGTCTGGCAGGGGAGTCAAGTTAACACATCTCAGCGTAGCACAGACAGCGGAATGGAACATTTGTGTTCACCTTGGCTAAAACCTCAGATGTTGAAAATGGTTAAATTGCATTAGACAGATACTCTCTTCTGCTTACTTTGCTGTAGTTGGAGAGCAAGTAACACCTTACACCACAAGATTTATCAAAGTTACCGTGTCCCAACCAGCTATGCAGATTTCTCAGTTGATAGGAGGTTGTGGATGCTTCTCACCACCGCCATGTGATACTCACGCTTCCTGTTCATTGGGTTGTCATCGAATCACAGACTCACAGAATAGTTGGGATTAGGAAGGACCTCTGGACATCACCTAGTCCGCCCCCCTGCTCAGAGCAGGGTCAACTAAAGCAGGTTGCTCAGCACAGTATGCAGGCAGGTTTTGACTGTCTCCAAGGAGAGAGGAGCCCAGAACTGGACACAGCACTCCAGATGTGGTCTCACCAGGGCTGAGTAGCGGGGAAGCATCACCCTCCTAAATTTGGTGGTGATAGTCTTCCTAAAACCAGCCCAGGATGCTGTTGGCCTTCTTTGCTGCAAGGGCACCAGGTATTTTTCAGGCAGGTTGCTTTGTAGCTGGTCGGCGTCTAGCTTATACTGATGCATGGGGTTGTTCCTCCCCAAGTGCAAGATCTAGCATTTCCTTTTGTTGAATGTCATGAGGTTCCTCTCTGCCCATTTCTCCAACCTTTTGAGGTCCCTCTGAATGGCAGCACAACTATCTGGTATATCAGTCACTCCTCCAAGTTTTCTACCACCTGAAAACTTGCTGAAGGTGCAGTCCGTCCCATCATCCAGGTCATTAATGAAGAGGTTAAACAGTATTGGCCTCAGTATCAAGCCCTGGGGTGCACTGCTAGTGATTGGCCTCCAGCTGGACTTTGTCCTACTGACCACAATCCTTTGAGCCTGGCAGTTCAGCCAGTTTTCAGTCCACCTTACTGAGGACTTTAGTCCATACGTCATCTGTTTGTCAGTGAGGGTGTTATAGGAGACAGTGTTGAAAGCCCTACTAAAGGCAAGACAGACAAATCCATTGTTCTGCCTTCACCCACCAAGCCAGTCATCTCATTGCAGAAGGCTGGTCAAGCATGATTTCCCCTTCATAAATCCATGCTGACTATTCTCAGTCACCTTCTTGTCCTTCATGTGTTTGGAAATGGTTTCCAGGAGGGTTTGCGCCATCACCTTTGCAGGGATCAAGGTGAGGCTGACTGGCCTCTGATTACCTGGATCCTCCTCCTTGAAGATAGGAGTGACATATGCTTTCTTCCTTTTAGTCCTCAGGAACCATCCCCAACTGCCATGACTTTTCAATGATTATTGAGAGCGACCTTTCAATGGCATTGGCCAGTTCCATCAGCAGGTGTGCCCCATCAGGTCCCATGGACTTGTTTACATCCAGTTTGTTTAAATATTCCCTAACCTGATCCTCCTTTACTGATAGTAAATCTTCCTTGCTGCAGATTTTCCCTCAGACCTCAGAGGCCTGGGATTGCTGAGGGCCAGCCTTGCCAGTAAAGACTGAAGTGAAAAAAGCACTGAGTACCTCAGCCTTCTCCATGTCTTTTGTCACCAGCTTCCCTGTCTCATTTAGCAGCAGACCCATGTTTTCCCTAGCCTTCCATTTTCTGCTGGTATACCTCTAGAAGGCCTTTCTTGTTGACCTTCAACCCCTCACCAGATTCAACTCCAGATGGGCTTTAGCTTTCCTAACCCCATCTTCTGCATGCTCAGACAGTGTCTCTATATTCCTCCTGAGTTATCCATCCCTGCTTCCATCTCTTGTATGGTTCCTTTCTATATCTGAATTTAGTCCGGAGCTCCTTGTTCATCCATGCAGGCCTCCTGCCACGTTTGCTTGATTTCCTGCTTGTTGGGTGGACCATTCTTGAGCTCAGAGGAGCTGATCCTTAAAAGTCAACCAGCTCTCCTGGACCCCTCCTTTCTTCAGCAGCGTTCGATCGGACTTTTCCAGGCAGATCATTGAGTAGGCGAAGCCTGTTCTTCTGAAGTCTGGGGTCGTAAAAGATCACAAGTATTTTTTTCTTGATTCCTCCTCTCAGAATCCTGGACTTCACCACATCGTGACTGCTGCAGCCAAAGCTGCTTGCAGCCTTCACATTCCCCTTGTCTTCTGAGAGAGGCTACCTGCCAGTCATTTTGGCTAACACAGGACTTGGGCTGAATTTAGCAATGGTCCATGCCTTTAAATGACAAGAGCATCTATAAATCTTTCAGCATAAAAGAAGATATTTTTCTGCTCGTAGTTAGGAGCTAATTGTTTGCAGTTTGAAATTAATCCTGATGGTTTTAAACAAAATGATAAGTGTACTTTCTCTCTCTGTCTCTGTCTCTCTGTCTCTGTCTCTGTCTCTCTCTCTCTCTCTCTCTCTCTCTCTCTCACCCACCCACCCACCACATTTTTTGTAGTGTTGAATGCCTTTGGGATGTGAGAAAGCTCAGTTGTTGCTGAGACCCTAACACAAAGTGATGTTGCACTCTCAGTCTCATCGTGGGTGAGAGGTGAAGTTCTGGGCTCTGAGCAGAAGGCTGGTGAAAGTAACGTTATTGAAGGTCACTGTTTCTTTCTGCAGATCAAGTATTCTGTCATGCATCCAGGGACTCATGTCTGGCCTCACACAGGGCCCACCAATTGTAGACTAAGAATGCATTTGGGCTTGGTGATACCTAAAGAAGGCTGCAGAATTCGATGTGCCCAAGAGAACAGGTGAGGTGGTTTTTTTGTTTGTTTCCCCCTGCTCCCCCCCTTTCCCAAGCCTGAAAAAGGATTGGAATGCATATACCAATAAGGAGGTACAATATGTTTCATTAAACTAGCAATTTGCACCCTAACTCTTTGAACAAACATATAAATGTTAGTTGCCAAACAATGCCAAAGTGATCTTTGGAAACAAAAGTGCTCTTCTCTGCTATGACTTGGAAATGACATTTTTTTTTGTCCATGAAGTTTCTGTGTTTACTTTTACAGTGTCAGTCTAATATACTCACCAACTTCCTTTATTTGTTTTTATTTTTTGACTTAGAATTCTTTGCTTATCTAGCAGAAGCTGAGACTAAGCTATGCCTGTATTTTTACCACTGTGACAGCAGAATATTGTCATCTTTCCACAGAGGCCTAGTTCCTAGCTGGTGTTATTTGGTATAATTCGGTTAAATATATTCTAGTTGAAGCTGATTTACATATATGATGGTTTTAGCCCAATGAGTTACACTGCTAGGAAGTTTACCTTAAAGTGCATTTTGAGTAAGAATTCTTACACCTTAGGGAAAAATTATGCTGACTTAAAAAAACATTTTGTCTCTGTTTGCTCAGTACAAAAAGCAAAACAAAATGCAATGACCTAGACATTTACAGTCAGGGAATATGCTCCCCTGGGAAATATAAGAAAATCCCAAACTTTAGAATGTGATAGATGTTTACATGGTATTATTAAATACAGCCAGAAAAATATAGTATTATCTATATTACTACTTGCTTACAGACTTTATTTTCTGAAACTTATGCTGTTTAATATCTAGAGATGCATTTTTGGAAGATCCTGTGTCTTGCCTGTATGCATCTGAGTGCAACAAAATTTAAATTTGAATTCTTTTCATGGTACTATTGTACAGATATATTTGATATTGAGAAACGAAATGGCAGTCATGACTGCAATAGATAGAAAAGATTTTTTCAGAACATTTGAAAACAACCGCAAGAATTTGTGAGGAGAGAAATATGCAACTGTTAATAACCAAGATGGTGTCACTACTGAGGTGTTAGGACTCCTGCCAACATATAGCTCATTTAATGATCTGTCACAGTCTTACTTAGTCTCTATTACAGTCTAAGTAGTGATGAACGTGTTTTCTTCCAGCATTCCAACCCAATATCCAAAATAAGTTAAAGGTAGATGTTTGAGTGGAAGGAGGAGTAGCTAAAGGGCTTAGAGGACTAATAGTAAGATGTGGAGTCTTTCCCCTTTGGGTCATTACTGTGAATTCAGGTCAGTGGTGACTGAAAAGCATTACCATCAGATGGCTGTTCGGTGACCTGTGTGAACAAAGTGGTGGTTTTGCTCCCCTTCCAAGGGAGCAGGTGCTCACAACTCACCATCCATTATTATGACTGACACCCTTATTTGTCTTTGTCTGAACAGAAGGGATGGTGATGAGGAAAATTAACTATTCCTCCCTTGGTAGCAACAGCCCCTCAACAGCAGGGATGTGGCGGGGCAAAGTGGAGAAATGTCTGTTGCTGCTGGTATGCAGACAGAGCAATTCAGTCCCTAGGCTGCTGAATATGGCTCATTCTGTATGCATCAAACTCACTCGTTTGAAATGTAAAACTCACATTAAAGAGCTGACTTCGGCCTGTGCTGGCATGTGTTAATTTTAGTTGACTTTGGCAAGAGCTATACATTCAGAATCAAAGACAGGATTTTCCTTGAGAGCATTCAAAGTATGTCTACGAATGAAAATGAAAAGATTTTTTATATCCCCTTCCCCATGAAAGAGGAGGTGGGTGAGTTGCTGTGGAAAGAAATGATGCTAGGAAGAAATCATATCTTGAGCATTTCAGCTCCTCTCCTGATGGTTCAGAGCAGTAGTATGTTAGGCGTTTTAAATATGAGAACTGGCTCAGATTTTAAGGATAGTGTATTGGTGGTCAGAGCTTCTACTCCATCCTTTTGTGGCTTTCTGTCCTGCTGCTGCATATGCAAGATAAAGAATGGAGGCAATGAGAATATTGTGCTAAGTTACCTCTGTGTAGTCAGTGTGGGTGTTTAGAGGGGCAATTTTACTATGCAGCTCATCCTCTGAGAGGCAGGCAGCTTGGCTGTCTAGTACTGTGTTTTATTTGTTTACTTGCAGAAGAGTCTTTTTGCAGCTGGTATGAGTTTGTACCCCACACTGTTATTCGGTACAGCTACAGTATGTTTACATGTTTGAGCCATTATGAATTCCCAGCTCTGTAAACTCTAGTGTACAATGTGTAAAAATGATAGGTAAATAATGTCTAGTTATCAAAATCAAACGTCTTTGTCAGACATGGTAATCCTGTTTTGAAATTAAAGTACAGAGATATAACCCTACACAGAAGTTAGTCTAAAATCCCACCTGTAGCAGGTTACATGAAAGCCGTGCAGATGATACAGGACTCTCTCTGGAAGTGGCTAAGCACTGTACCAGAATAGTATTGTCCCTGTGGTCCCACTGTGAAGTATTCTTCAAACAATGAAGGTGTCTGGAAAATATTCATTTGAATTCTAATGGTGGGTTTTGTAGTTGATCCAAAAGGGGCTAATAGTTCTGTCAACTTTATGACTTTTTCTTTGTTATGCAAAATAGTCCATCCCATTATGATGCAAATGATAGATCCCTATTTTAACCTCCGAAGCTACTTCATCTGGATGATTTGAGGTGTTATTCTCCTTAACTGAGCTACATTTTCAGGATATTTAATGCAGGACTTTTCAGACTTGATTTAATAAAAAACAAAGTTAGCTTGATTCTTTACCACATTATACCATTGAAAATGGTTGACTCCTTTTGACTTGAATAATACCAGTGTAACTTTAGTGCAGTAGTAGGAACTTAAGTCTGTATAACTTAAAACTTTTCTTTGTTTATCACAAAGCTGAGAGGGTTGCAGAAAAAATACAGGATCGTACTTAAAACCTGCTAACGGATCATTATGCAGGCCTTTAAGGCTGATGTCCACCTGCCAGCCAGTGTGACCTTTTCACTATATTATGCTTGTTGGTTTGTCTATTCTTGCCTAAAATATGCTTTGAAGATTGTGTTTCCATTTCTCTTCAGAACACTACAGCACAACTCCATAAATTTTGATGGTTAATATTTTTCTTTTGTTAAGTTAAATATTCAAAAATACTTAGAAGTTCGGATCTCATTTTCACCCTCATTTGAAATAAGAAAAATTCTTTTCATGTGGATGAGCTCAATGAAATGAGCTAAAAAATGTATGTCTCTGTATGATGGTAAGATCTTTGGGTTTTTTTATCATCACTACTGTTTACAATTCCTAATTCCCTTTAAAGGGATCCATCCTCATGGACTGCCTTGCTTCCTCAGGGATCCTGTTAAAAAAACTTTATTAAGTGATCATTGTAGAGTGGCTTTAGGAAATAACATCTCACTGACTGTTAGTTATTACCCCTTCAGGTGAGACAGGATGAATAATCAGATGCATACTTCTGGCCTGCTGCAATGCAAAAGGAATTTGCTTTGCTCATTCCACTGCCTGGCTTTACCATAGACAAACCATGGAACACACCTTCAGTTACTGTGTCTAATTGCGGTAGGTGAGATTGAGCATCTCAAAGGCAGCAACAAATGGCTAAAGCAGAGGCTTCTTACAGTGTTCTGACCTGATCACTAATGGTCGCTGATCATATACTGATTTTTGCAGTATCAAGATTGCAGTTAACCAGGCATTAAAACTTTCAAAATTATGAATCAAGATCTCAACAGGCTGGAGAAATGGGCCAATCAAAACCTCATGAAGTTCAGCGCAGGCAAATGCAAAGCTCTACACCTGTAACAGAATGAATAACCCCTTGCAAAAGTACTGGCTGGGTGATAACTGCCTAGAAAGCAGCTTTATAGAAAAGGACTAGGGGTCCCGGTGGACAGCTAACTGAACACGAGTTAGTAGTGTGTTCTTCTGGTGATGAAGGCTAAACACATACTGGACTGCATTAGCAAGTGCATAGGAAGAAGCCTGAGGGAAGTGATTTTTCCCCTCTCTTCAGCGCTCAAAACATTGCCTCTGGAGCAAGTCCACTTTTGTGCTCTCTGGTACAAGAAAGGTATTGATAAACAAGAGTGTCTCTAGAGGAGGACTAAAAATAAAATGATGATTAGGGGCCTGGAGCATGTGGTGTATGAGGAAAGGCTAAGACAGCTGGTTAGGAGTCTAAAGAAAAGAAGGACAAAGGGGGCAGGGGTCTAATTGTTGTCTTCAACTAATAATGGGTAATTATGCAGAAGACAGAGCGAGGCTTTTCTTGGAGATGTGCAGTCATAGGCTGAGAGGCAATGAACAAAAGTGACAGCAAAGGAAATTCCATCTACATAGAAGAAAAAAATAATTCACAGTGAGGTTGGTCAAACACTGGAAGAGATTACCTGAAGAAACAGTGGAAACTCCATCCTTGCAGATATTCAGAACTTGACAAGAAGCTGAGATACCTGATCTAACCTCAAAGTCAGATCTCATTTCACAACTGTGAAGCCCTGCTTTGAGCAGAGGTTTGGACCAGGTGACCTCCTGAGGTTTCTTCCAACCTAAATTACTTTGTGATTCTACACTTCATATAATTGAAACGAACACAGATTCTTCCAGCCATTAATACCTCTCTTATACATTGCCTCTTGTCATTGCCTTTAAATCCAGTCATTTTGTTATTTTTCCAAACAGAGCTTCTCAGAAGCAAGCCAGTTTGAGTAAGTTGTATACATCCCTTTTTGTGCCTAACAAAGGTATTTAGTACAGATCTTGGAAAAATTTCACTGTCAAAACTTGGCTTTCGTGTAGCAATGCTTCAAGCGGCAAATACTCACCCAGAGTACTTGTGTCAGTTCAGTGATCCACTCTGCCTAAGCAGTGCTTGGCAAGCAGAGGGGGTTTGTTATGTGGACTTACTCTTTCAGTTCAGCTTTAATGGTACAATTGTCCCAGCGTACGGTATGCCACTGCAACCTTCCTCTGAAGAAAAATCTTTAGGCTCTGTATTTTGACTGGATTTATGTGATAAGACTGTTCACATTCCCTAAAATTATAAAGCATGATCAGGGCCTAATTCTGTTCTTATTTTTGGAAAAAGCAAATTGGTTTAATGTTATTAATTTTCAGACCATATTGATGGTCACAGTCCCTCAGTTTCCATTGTTCATTATATATGTATTTGATTAGAGAAGGAGAAGAATTAGTTACTACCAATATTATTCCAATGAGCCTGATGAATGTTCTCTGCTTATTAGACTCCAATCCTTAGAGTATATAAATAACAGATATTGCAAATGTGTGAATATGTATATGGGCACATGTGGGCATAACTATGCAGAGTGAGAGAAAGCAATCCATCAGTAATATGAAGTTCCATTAGGCTGATCTTTCTGTAGTTTATTTGACTTAATACTCTAATCTCTTCTTATTAGATACTAAAATCCTGACTGTGCAACACACACTGATTAAATCATTCTCATATATAAAAGAGCATCTTCAGAGCTGATGCATAGCCAGACAAGTGCCCACTCCATGACACTTCAAATATTACTCTAAAGGATGTTCTTTTCTCTTGCAGAACCTGGGAAGAAGGGAAAGTCCTTATCTTTGATGACTCTTTTGAACATGAAGTATGGCAGGATGCTGAAAATTATCGCCTGATATTCATTGTTGATGTGTGGCACCCTGAGTTAACAGCACAACAGAGACGCACCCTTCCTGCTATTTAAGGGTATACTTCTGATGTGAAGAACAGAGGAGCTTTAACTCTTTGGAGTATGCAGATAGAATCATGCAGGATTAACTTGTCCGGCATATGGAAAATACTAATATTTTAAGGATTAGAAGATATGAAAGAGACATTTTACAGTGACAAAGGACTTAAAGAAAAATAATAAAAAAAAGTTATTTTGTTACATACTGATTCAGCACTGAGATGACAGTATTGTTTTGCTGGCTGCAAGTTCCAATATACGAATCTTGTCAGCCTAAGAGCAGTAGGTCTGGATTTTCAAGCTGTGGAATGTGCAGATGTTTTTGCCATGCCTATGTGATGCATATAAAAGCAATTGGTCAGTCACAGGCCTGGCCATGTTGAAGCACAAGATTTGCAGTCCTACATCCCGGAAATACTTACCAGGTTTTTATCTGTTTTATCAATGTGTATGATATTTATAAACATATGCACACAATCAACTTTGAAAATCAGTTATGCAGTTGTAATGTTAACTGCTTTACGCATAAAACATGTCCATATATTATCAACTGTAGATAATGTGAATGGGTTGTGTGTCTTTGTATTTTTCTACCTGAGTAACTGTATTTTTCTATCATAATTATGAATAGATCCTCTGCTTTAATCAACCACTATTTTTTAAAAAACAATATATGTATAAGTGCTTCTCTAGCTATTAGCAAAAGAACACTGTATATGAGTAGATTTCATTTTTGCCATATGTGGCCTTCTCTTGCCTGCCTGGAAATGCAATCAGAAACTTGCATTATCAACTTCCTAGTGAAGTTTTGTTTTCCTAAAACAAAGTAGTTCTCTTAGCTAGCAGGTAGACTGCAGTTTTAGAATGTGATTTTGGAAGATGCTGAGCAAAGGTGACAACTGTAGATGCAGATCTGAAGGTACTTGACAGAATTGAGGATTATATGGTGAACTGCTGTTCCTCCTGTCGTTACTAAAGTTTGTGTTATGATAACCCTTTTCTAGCCAGCCAGAGTGTGAGGCATCTCCTTTCAGGGGCTCCTTCTAGGGTGACCTTGAGTGGTTGTTCAACAGAAAAAAATCTAGGAAGAATTTCTTGAGCTAAGAGCAGACAAACAAGGTCTAACTTGGATTCCTGCTAGGATGCAGAGCAGACAAAGAGCTGGAAGAGCTTTTCTCAAGGTATTAACTTGTATTCTGCTGCCAGCATCCTACAGAGTGGTATAATGATCACTTAAATGAGCTAACAGTGTGCTCGCTGTCTTGAAATGTATGAAAAAATATTGAAGTAATCTTATCGCAGTACAGTTTACAGTATACTCTGTATTTGCTATCTTGAATTTCCTGTATGGTAAAATGGCCTTATTTTCAAGAAAGAAATCTGGTTGGATGTTTAAGCAGTTTGCTGGCCTTTTGGCATGGTACTGTTTTGTGGGAGACAGAGGGCACAGGCCCCTCAGCTGTTAGCACTAACACGGGGGAGAGACCCAAGGTTGCACTGATGAAGTTTATGGCAGGCTCTTATCCACTCTTGTGCCAAACCAGCCACATGCGGACAGGCACACTAGGGTGCTCAGTGTTACCGAGCCTGTGGCATCATTACTGAGGGCTTGTGAGAGACAGGTGCTAAGCAAGGAGACAGAGAGGTTACTTAAATTCTTTGCAGCTTTGGCTTTGTTGTTCAAAAAGCACTGAATTATTGGTAGTTTTGTATTGCTAAGAGACTACATCATGGTACCGGAGTACTGTATGCACTACAGCATATGCTACAGATCAGAATATCACATTTGCTGATGCAAAATACAGATAAGAGCCTTGCATTCCTATAAACCAAATGCTTTTCAGATTTTGTATTTTATTAAGTACTTAAATCATGTAATGCCACAGAACGCCTAGTACTTGTGCCATAAATTGCTGTAACTAGTTTCTGGAGGTGTGCACTTTAATTTCCTTTTTGACTATTAAAAATCAATAAGACACTCTTATAAACCCTCTCTGATCAAGGGTCAGTTTTAGATAGCTATGATAATTAGGCTTTAATGTGTTGTCTGTATCAAAATTATACTGACACCATCATCTACAAAAAAGAACAATTCACAATTAATTGTCATGAGAACTGAAAAGATTTATATGAGTTTAGAAAATATAAAAATACATTTGGAAAGCTTTAGGAGATTCATATGAAAAACTGGAAATAAGGTACTCATTATTGCTCATAGTAAAAATGAAAAAAGTTTCTCTCAATCGCGGTTGAGTCAGAGATTGTATTTTGTATCTCTGTAAAGTGATCAAGCAGTACAAATTATGAATTTTTTTGTAATTCTGTAACACAAAGACAGTAGTTTAAAGAATGAATCAAGAAATGTTTAAATCAAAATTTATGTTTTAGGAATATTTGTATTAATAACGCGTTGTAGTTTCTATAGCTCACACTAAACACTCCTTAGTAAAGGAGTGGTAAACATTTTGGAGCTTTATTTATAAAGAAGTCATGCTGTGCTTCAGATTGTTTTGTTGTGCCTTTGACGTCTTGTGCTTTATCTTTTCAGATTACAACTGGCAAATAGATCAAAGCAATCTGCACAAAATGTGTGTATGCCAGGGTAGTATGTTTATTAAATTGTGTAGTGACATATTGGGCATTTTAAATCTTAAATGCCTTGAATGCGACAAGATGGATTATGAATAGCTTCTGTAATACTGAAGTGATTCTACTCTATGCTTACCTGTCAAGGAGCTGACAGCATTTTTTTTTGTTAGATACAGTTATTGGTTTAGCTATACACGTGGTGAGGATATGTAGCAAATTACAGAAGTTATTCCATAAGTGCTATATCATTTTAGGTATTTCTGTTTGTCAACCAGTATTCCATCCTGAAAAAGCCTTTCAACATTGGAAATGCCAATGGAAGAAATGAATGAAAATGCTTTTTTAAATGGATAACAATCTTAATTTAAATATTTTTTGTTCTTCAGATTTATTTACAGTGGGCAACTGCCAGAGAAGGGCAATATAGTCTCCTGTTTGTAAGGCAGTACTTACTAGTCAGGATGTTAGGAGCTGGAGTTGGACTCCTTCCTGCCTGTACTCCTTCCGTTGTACTTGCAAGCACAAAGTCTATATAAGATCTTACAGTTAAGTACAGATAGATATACAAGGTACCATATGTATTTATTCACGTCTCCGTTAAAACTTTAACTAATTCTAACCCTTTTTGAGATTTAATCCTTAAGGATTAGATCTCAGTGATATTCAGATTGTTTGCACATAACAGCTCCCACTTGAATAAACGGTGACTGTTACAGGTAGTCACAAAGATTCCCACTTCCCATTGTGTCAGTGTTGTTTCTCTTACTTGTGATTACAAGATTCTTGTGAGAGCACCATTCCAGTGGCAGTAGAGGTAAGTGTATTAACAGAGAAAATTGCAAACCAAAGTATCTCTTCATTAATGCTGCAGTATAGTATGCAATATTTTTGGTCTTTTTTTTGTTTCTTTTTTGTTTTTTTACTTTCTGCTTTAAGCAAGTTCTCTGGGGCAAATCTTTGTTTCTTTGAGACTTCATGAGCCTAGGGAAGGAAAGGGAGTTGAGTCCTGTTAGCAGGAGTGGACATCCCAGTTTTCTGCAATAGGTGCTGATGCTAGGAGAAGGGGAATGGAAGAAACCCCAAAGATAAATGGGCTCAGTTGTCTTATTTGTTTAATGTTTCTGCAAGCTTCTGAGTATCTGCCTCTTTTACTGACTTCTGTATTTCCCTGCTGGGAGCATCCACTGTCTTAAGGACTTGTTCTGTATCATGGAGGTCAGGCTTTGTATCAATAACATACTGCTGTGGAAGAAGCTTATCCTGAATTGGGTTATCCTGTATGAATACTAGCAGGTAAATCCCACATGTGTTAAATGGGATCTGGCAGAATGTCCTTTCTGCTCAATGTAGGCATAAAATGTTGTGGTAGGCAGAGGGAACATTTTGTCACCCCATTCATTAGGGCTGGCCGTGTCCAACTGAACTGTATCATCCCTTCAGTGTCTCACTTAGGAGTTCAGTGGGTGTTCCAGAGGCATATTAAAAACCATTATGGTGCCCATTATCATCTCATTATATATATATATGGTTTACGCTACTTCCTTTGACATGCTGGTGCCAACCACTTGCTCTAATGATTGCCAATGTATGACAATTAAATTGAAGACAAAAGGTATGTACAGTATTTGTAACTGTTTTAGGAAATAAAGTCACTGCACATGCAATTTGATAACGGTTTTTCTTTTATTTCTTTAGTCTGGCTTCCATTTCAGTGAAGAGATGGGACTCCTTTTGCAGGTAGAGCAAATAGAGAAATAACAAACTGATCTTTGGCATTTCAGTTCTTCTGTTCTGTTCTTTCATATTTCCTTCTAGCAGAAGCTTATACTAAATAATTAATTTTAAAGTTTTCCTTTTCCATTTTAACCACAGCCCACATCTGCAATTAGCATACCCCTCTGGCTACACCTTCCACTGACTGCAGGAGGGAGGAGGGTTAAATGGCTCTGCAGAGCTTTCATTTGCAGTTGTGACCTAAATGAAAAAATCTGGACTGAGCCATTAATCACTGATGAATGTGTCCAGTGAGTCTCCCTACCACCCCCTTTCACACACACATGCACACACGCACACACACATGCACGCACACATCTTACTAGCAGGCTGCAGAGTTGCCTGTGGAAAAACACATCGTTAAAATTAAATAATTGCATTTCAAATTGTGTGTGTCTGCTGCCGACATAGCTCATTACATTTAGCTGACAGTTTTATAAGGGCTTCAAAAGTTAAGAATAATTTTTGATGGATACTGAAATAAGTGACCCCTATAAGCAGTGTGGATGATGCAATCAGAGTGTGTTGTGTTGATTCGCGTTATATTGGCATTGATTTTTTTTTTAATTAAAAAAGGAAGCACAAATCCTTCCATAAAACTAAAGCATGTTGGAAATGCTGTTATTTCTGCCCTCTGAATTACATTAAACTGCCAATTACAGTGCACATTTTAAATTTGAGATGCTTTTCTTTAAAATACATTTAACCTTAGCTTCTGTAAAACTGAGCATCCCTGCTGGAGATTTCAAGAAAACTTCTACTGACACACCCTGGTTTCTTTAAACAAAAAATGCAATCCCATTATTTCCAATATTTTAATGCCATAAATCAAAAAAAAATGAAGAAACGAATTTTTTGTTTATGGACAGGCTCCTGCTTTTTCATCCTTTGCATCCTGTGTCAAAAGAAATTTCTGCCTTTTTGTTCAGCTTTGGCCACACAGATAGATGGCTGATGACAGTTGTTACTTGGTCTAGAAAAATGAAGGAGGACCTGTTTTCAAGCAAGATGTGTGTGTGCATGTGTGTGTGCAAAGTGTGTCAAGTGCTCTGTGAGTTTCTGGTACTGTAGTCTGTTAATGTAGTTGTGGGTGTTCAGTGATTTGGAACTCAATCCAGAGCCAGCAGCGGCTGGGTGTTCTCGTTTTCACCTTGGTCTTCATGTTTCAGCGTGCCGGCTTCCACTACAGACTGAGACCTGAAAGCAAGAACATGCACATGCTCACAATGACTGCTGCAGAAATAGCAACCTTCTTGGAATCCCTTTGCCTTATTTGCTGATCTTTGTTTTTGCCTATTTTCACATTTCAAATAAATGTTTAGGTATTGCATTTTATTTTATTTATATTTCAGATTGCTCCGAAATATTTGGCGTTTAGCTACTATCCACAATACTGAATGTACTCAATAACTTAAAGGCCTGATCCTGAGAGACCATGAGATCTGTCAGTGTTTAATGCCTTCCTTGAGAAAATTGCTTGTGCAACTGCTTAATGGATTAGTGGCATAAGCAGAGTTATTTGCACAAGTGTTTGTAGGAGTGAGGCTCAGTTCAGGCTTGTAACAAATCTTGAGATTGGCAAGTAGATAAATTGCATTTTACTGATGCAGGGGTCTAAGGGGCACAACTTCCATGAGTGACCCAAGATCAATGAAGAAGACAGAATTAATATGACAACTAGGGACTTTGGGGTATGCCCAGTCCTGCAATTTGTCTCTTTGTCTATGTCCTTGAAGTAGAACCTTATTCAGGGATAGTCCATTTGAATTCATTTTTGTCTTCAAGGTGAGAAACATAGTTTATCCTTTACTGCTAATGGACAAAAACAGCAGAGCAAATGAATAAATGCTATATAAAGTGGAGTGTCAAGATTTCTTGCAGTAACAAAAGCTGAAGGAGTTTAAACTATTGGGAAAATTCAAGACAGATTCATTTTCAGAGGTGTACTCCAGTGTCTGCTTACTGAGCCATAGAAGGAAGAACTGATGCATTTATTTGTTACAGAGATTCATTATCCTTCTTTTTAGCCATTTGGGATAGAAGTTGTCTCCCAGTTTGGAGTGGGCAATGAGTTTTAGGGTAAAATCACTGTGAATCAGGAAATTCCAAAAAAAAGGGGGAACTTCAAAAATTAAAAAAGGTAGCAGTAGAATCATCCATCCCAGGCATTTACATTTTGCATAGTACAGTTTTAGAGAAGCAATTTTCTCATGGATAACTTTTAGAATTAGGGTAATTCATTTACCTATATGTGTTTGTAGTTCTCAGTTCTTCATTATGGTAACCTCCATTTAAGCCTTAGCTATTTTGCGAGATTAGATATCATTTCTCTTTTGATAAGAATAATTAATAAATGGCATCCTTTGATACTGCAAAATTTGATCAGGACTCAATGCCACAACTGTGAATAACCTTTATGATTTTTTTTTATTATTCTCATGCCTGAAACTTTTATTAAAAGTGAATAAATAAATAAATATCTCCAAACAGAAAACCTGGATGCTTAATGGGAAGGTTTTATGCCAAAGTTTTCAAAGAAAAAATATTTGCCCCAAATTTTTCAGTGTATTTTTACAGCAATGTCACATGCATAATGTTTATGGCTCTATTTTAATATAAAAAGTAGCTGATTCAAGAGATTATGCAAAATGACAATTTACATATTTCTAGCATATGGTAGCAAAAGCTAATCATGTGGCTTTGAAAATTATACAAAATGAATTCAAATCATAAAAACAGTTTGTTTTCTTTCCTGGACTGACAGATTAAATTATTATTAAATAGGCCCCAATTAACACTTTTACCTGTGTTTTGTTTATGCCTGACCCACTGCACTAAAAAGAATATAAATCGTCACAAAGTCATCACAGCATTGGCCAACATACAATAGAAAGTTTCTTCTCTAAGTCAAACGGGAAAAATCTCACAGTTGCCAAATGGTGCCTTTTGTGACCACAGCTGATTATCTCTGCTCTCATCTCATTACAGAAATGATTTTCTTGTGTCTATACGAGCAAGATACTGCTCCCCCCATGCTGGTATTCAAATGCCTGCCAGATTAGAAGCCACGTAATTCCAAACTCTGCGTGCGGGTCCCACACTGCTGCTGCTTCATACAGAGCCAGAAAAACTGGAGCATCTAGTAAATGCATTACAGCCCACCTGACCCCCAAATTCAAGACACTGATTGATTCAAATGCTATGCCCAGCCCTCCTGAATAATATGAAGACGGGTCCAACTGAAGCATTAGTATTTGCCCAGTTCCACAGCAGCAATAATCTCTCTCTCTTCTTTTTGTCCCTAGAAGCTGCTTTGCCACCTGTCCTAATACAGACGGTTCAGACCTCTCTCTTGGGCTTTCTAACACTTAAATTCAGCTTATCCCAAAGGGAACAGTAATGATTTAAACAATTATCACTACTTTTTGATCTTGACAATATCACTAAGGCACCACAACAAAAGACCTGCTGTCCTGCTTATATTTCTACTTTCCAAATGAGTCAGTTTTTCATTTGCTGAAAAACATTCCCAGATTTTTTTACACTTAAATTTTAGGGAGAATAAAAAATAAAATGACTCAGTTCTCCACAAGATTCTAAAATACTTTTTCAGATACCTCAATTATGGTAAATATCTGCCAGATGCTCAGCAAAGCCTATGGACAATATATATTAATGCAGCTCACAGCCTTCTGTGACAACTCAGCATGAGAGACCTAGAACATCCTAGAATATACTGTCTATAGCTATGCTTTATTTAATGACAAAGAAAAGATGTGATTTGCAGTAGGCTGCCTTTATACAAAGCGTTATTAATTGACCATATTTTGTGACTAAGAAAGTTAATACAAGACAAATACCTATTTGGAAAAAAACGAATCCTATACACTGGTTTTCTGCTGCTTTCATGTATCTAGCACATGTATTCAGTCCAAGAAAAACAGCGTGTTCTAGGTAAGCTCTAGGTCACACAGTATTTAGGGATTTTGTATCCTGACTACAGTATTACAGCTACGGGTAAGGCTAGTTTTCTGTTTTAAAAGTACTGCTACCCGTTTGAACTGCATGCATTTTCTTCAGAGGACTTTACAATCAGTTTTCAAATTTTTAAGTAGAATCTGATCATACAGGTTCCCAAATTCTTCAAAAGGCATCTAGATATCTACTTCCACCTGAACATCCTGTTGAAAAATAAACTGCAGTCAGGTACCAAAGTGTAGGTACCAAAGTGCCTCTGCCCAGCTAGGTCCATGTAATTTGCAACACTCTTTTCATTAAAAAAACGGTTTCTTGTACAACAATTTAAGCCACTTTGATGTATAATGGTAATTGAGCAGTACAGAACTTTTCATTTTTGACAAGCTGGGTTTAAGCCTCTAAATGCTGAGGATACTGCTCTGTCAGTAGCATATTGCAAATAAAAGTTCACAATACCAGAAAAAGCATTTTTTTGCTGCCTTTTAGTTTCAACATGAATAAATACCTGATGTGAGGGAGTAAAGACAACAGAGCCAGACTCTTCTCAGTGGTATCCAGTCAAAGTGCAAGAGGCATTAGGCACAAATTGAAACACAGGAAACTCCATTTAAACATCAGAAAAAAAAAAAAACATTTTTACTGCAGGGGTGGTCGAAGACTGGGAGCGGTTACCCAGAGAGGCTGGGGAATCTCTATCTTTGGAGATATTCAAAACTCAGCTGGAGACATGGTCCTGGGCAGCCTGCTCTCAGTGATCCTGCTTGAGCAGGCGGCTGGACCAGACGGTCCCCAGAGGTCCCTGCCAACCTCCGCGATTCTGCGACTGGCCAAGACTCCTGTCATTCATAGAAGTACCAGCTGCTCTGCACCATCCCACTTAGTGTTTCTGTCTCCTGACAGGGAAATGATTTTCTCTCCACACTCATTTCGCCTGTGACCTGTCCAGTGTAACTATAACTTACGTTGCCAACTTTAACAGTGTAGATGAGGTACAGTTGCTACATGTAGCTGCTTACTGCCATTTGAGGCACCCTAGAGCACCCAAGACATCCTTCTATGGCTGACAGTTATGACCCAGGACTTCATAGAAGGAGTAGCAGGTGGAGGTCAAGGGGACATCACAGTGCCTAAAATAACATGAGGTGCCCCTATTTAGGCAGCAGAACCCTACCCTGTGCCTTGTTTCTGCAGGACAAATGTAACCAGTTCACCATGTTCAAGCCATGTTCGCGTCACCTGGGCGGAAGATGAGCTAATCACCTAAACAGGAAACACTAATTGCATTAGCCTTCTCCGATCACTATCTGAGGAGACTTCAGTTTCTTGTGTTGCGATTCATCTCACCATCAGACATCGATGGACACCATATGTTCCCTTTTTAACTGACAGAGAAAAATAAGCATTCTTAGGGTGCAATTCATTTGACTTATTTTAAACACCTGCATTAGGTTAGATGGGTCACATCCACATCTCTTCTGACCATTAAGGGAGCATAAAAAATTAGCTCTCCTGCAGATGTCTAAGTTTGGTCCGAGGAATCCCATCAGGGTGCCGGCTTCACTTCAAAGTTTACCAAATTTATATTCCTCTAGCCTTATAAATAGTGTTTTTCATCACTGTGTTTTGTGATACTGCAATTCACCACTCACTGCCTGAGCTGTAAATCTCAGCTTTGCACTAGCAGCCCAACTCAAAATAGAGTTTTGGATCACATACCTTCATCAGTGCTCTAGGCTCTAGGGAAAGGCTGAAGAAGGAAAAAAAATTCAAGCTGTCTGAGCACTCATGTTGAATTGTACAGACGCTTTGCTCTTGACTTCCCACAGTAAAGGACTGTACCTATTTTTGAAAGTGCTTCTGGGAAAAATTGGTCAAAACAAGGATGTCCTGACTGACTGTTGGCTTGAACACTTTAATCGTGTTCCCTGCCTCCTGCTGCATCCACACTGGGATGTGGGAATTGTACATTACTTCAAAATCAAGAGCTAGTAAAACTGACTTGTTCTGCATGCATTTCAGGTCATGTTGGTACCTGTTAATGTTATATACATCTAGCATGAGTCAGAGTCAGAAACTTGAACCATGTTCCATGTAAAAATTGCCTGAAATTGTTGCTACACTGAGAAAGAAAGTAAAAGTACGAAGCTAGCCAAAGCAGAACACTGCACTGGGTCCTTACAGTCAACTGATCAAGCCAGATTCTCATTCACCCTCAAGCTGAGATCTGCATAGAAACAGGAGCAGTTTATGAAGATGGTTGTTTTTGTTCACGGGGATAAAATCTGCTTTCTCCGAAAGGGGAGAGCATTCTCCATCCCTGGAGGCTTTACCTCTCTTAAGGTTAGTCTGTAATGTTCACTGATTGCTCATATAATAGTACAACTTCAGATGCTCTTTGCCCTACTGGTATGGTAAATCATGCCTTTTCAGTGTAATACAAAATAAACTTCAGTATCTAATGTATCTCATTTTATTTTTTTCTTAGAAAGCCATTAGAAGTATTTATTCTTCTGTCAGACAATCACAACACTTGGTGCTTGCTAAAGAGCAGTCCATTTAAATAAGTTCTTAATAGGATTTTTTTTTTCCCTTCACTGCTGTATTATCCTGTTCCATGTCAAGGAAAATACTACATGGGCTGTTTTGTCAGAGTCTAACCTGTGACCTTGCACAAGGTCTCTCAGTCTGTGTCTATTTTATCAGACCAGTGGACACTATATTTTAGACTTGGACAGAAGTTAAGAAGATATTAAAGAGCAGGAACTGCGCTTTGAACCAGATGGATGGTGTTCGGACTTGCATCTTTTTTTTTTTTTTTAATGGATTTAGATGCAGTGAAAATTGCATACAGAATCTGCTGGCATTTTGAAGTGGGTCCCTGCAATAAGCCCGCGTACCAGAATATAACAGGTACAGTCATACAGCAAGCGTCAAGCATAGCATGCAATGAAGTCATTAGTCAAGTAGTCTTCCTGAGATGCAAAACTGGTAATTCAGCAGCTATATGATTTTTCCATTTGACTCTAACCACATCTTCTGAGCAGCACTGCAGTAAAACCAGCTCAAAACTTAAAGACACTTAAAGCATAGAATGCACTGACTTAAAGCCCTCATATTGTTCATGGGTTACCCATATCCTAGTCCTTGTTCTGATGAATATTTAACTATTAACACCAAGTGGAACACGTTCCACAATTTAAGAGGCAATATTTCCTGCATAATGTAGCCACAACTGCCTCACATGCATTTTATGCTGCTTACTCACCTGAAATGTGGCACATGTTCTGCATGTGCCTGAGCTTTGGAATTATAAACAAACATTTCTGAATTCCAAACCTTGTGGCTTTCTCCCTTTACCAACTAAAGCTGTCCAATAACTGGTTTTGGAAGATATTTGGGGGAGCTGGTTGAGTTAAAATTTAACACAAGTAAATAGTTGCTTGTATCACATAGATAAAGTTACTGTGTAAGGCCTTACCCTGGCAGACCCTATATTTGTATTTAACACCATGCATGCAGGAGACTTAGCTCCTGTAAAAATATATCATGGGGACTGTGGGCCAGGGTGCTAAGTAGGTAGCAGATAAGTCAATGACTTATCTAGAGCCTAATTTCCCAGGCTAGTTGGCCTTGCTTAGGAGAGCAAAACCCAAATGGAAAGAGAAATGAATTCTCACTCTCACTCCTGAAGCATGAATACCATGTGAATGTGCTCCATTTAAAATGTCAATCAAAACCTCCATGGTGGTTTTACCGTTCAGCAAGACTATTTGGAAGTCTGGAAAATCCAAAAAACCGAGTTGTTTCTCCAGTAGGTCAACCATATTTTTCAAATGACAACACTGCATGTTTATGTATGTACATCAATATCTAGGACAGCAGATGGCTTTATGTGTGTGTGGCCATTTCAATGCAACTACCTAAAATTCAGTCAAAAAACATACAAAAAGAGAGGATGAAGGCCTTTTAGCTGCATTGATTTCAGAAAGCTCCCGTCAGACTGCAGCTGAAGTGAATCAGCTCACAGGAATTGACATCTGTTGGGTATCACTTTTGTTTCCTATAAAAAATAAAATACTAAAATCCAGCACTGAGCTCAGTAATTGTCAGTCCATCATGACATGCTTGCCTTAAAGGCCGACTTGCAGTTCTCTGATCCCTCATTTTATGCTGCTTTTCACTACAGCAATGCTGATGTGCTGTAGCTCACAGGAGCAAAGATATATTACATTTGTGCTGGGCTTCATTTGGACAGTTTTGTGGAGGAAAGAGGAGGGTGGCTTTTTCTTTCCAAGTGCAAGAGGCTTCAAGCCTCTCAAAGTGACACACTATAACCAATCAATCAGATCACATTGTGTGACTCTATTCATCTACCTCTCACCTCCCATCTGCTCATTTCCCTCTAATTCCCTTCCCATTTCACCAGCACATCAGGGCTGTTCATCTCCCAATCATTCACCCCTTTTACAGAGCATAATAAGCAGAGAAAACATTTTTTTTAAATCACGCCCATGAATTTTTTTTTATTGACAAAGTCTGAGGGACACTTCTTTCAGCCCCTCCACGCCCTCCATCAGACTGCATAATAGGGTGCAGCATCCGAGAGTGTGCTCCGCAACACACCTCAAGAGCATGTGCTTATCAGGTGGAAAAAAAAGTACCTCTCCCACCCCGCAATTACAGAATCAATGAAGATGCACAGACTTGAAGACCTTGTGATAAAAGATACTCTTTTAGTAATGAAAGCACTTGAAAATGAAATGCATGGGCAGTACATTTTGAAAGATGGGTATGTTCCCACAGGTGGTGCAGACAGATGCAGGCAAGCTCTGCTCAATAAGGCATCAACTTCAGTGCAGAAGCCATGAAGTGTGACTCTCTGCCCAGGCTAATAAGCCCTGCTGAAATCTCTTGCTAATTCAACTCTGCAGCTTCTGCACTTGCACTGGCTCATAGCTCTGCATTAACAGTGCAGCATGGTGCCATGAAGACCTGCCGACAGGGATGACTTTGCTACACCAACCGCAGCATTGCAAAGGGATGAACTAGCCTCAGCCTCTAGGGGTGTAGAGCTGAGCTGGTTAAGTGATCCACCTACACAGGGGATGACACAGGACTAAAACACAGGTGTCCTAACTCCCAGTCCAGTGCTTCATCCTACAGAACAACAGTGATGGTGACAAGCTGCTGTGCTTCCCAGACGGGATCTGTCTTTTTAGCAGATGTGACAGCAGTGACCATCTTTCTCCACAGTGGTTAGCACACCTAGGGGTGCACACGTAGGCAGAGGTCTCCGAGTAGTACCTCAGCATGTCAAAACTGGGGGTGACCATGGCTGCGGATCTGTGCTTAGCTGCATATGTGAAGAGGTAACTATGAGTACATCTGCACTGCTAAAGAGGCGAGTGCCAGAGAGCGTACCCAGCACAAGACCCCTCATCCTCCAGACTGCTTACCTGCTAGCTCACTCCCTGCTCTCTCCTGAGGGTGAGCTCCAGACACTTCTCCCCACAGCAAACCCTAGGCATAGGTCAATGGGCATTTTACTGCAGGGTCTGCACCCAAAAAGCGGTATGAATGACACTACACCACATTTGGCTCCAACCCTGTCCCAGCTGGCTGTGCATTCTCAAAAGCCTCCCCCACACACACTCCAGTCCTTTATCACACACTGCAGGGAATGTAGTACATTTCCTTTGGTGTTTGCTATAAAAACAGTACTCTGGTGGGCTATGACACAGCTCTCAGATTACTGCAGATGTGTTGAAGCGGAAAAAAGCTCAGAAATGCTCAATCATTTGGCGTAAGACGTACAGCCTTGTGCCTTACAGCCACTGAGGCTCAGAGGAGAGAAAGACTATGCAGTGCAAATGCAGACTCCTATAGTAGAGGCGCTCCCTGAGCAACACAGACAAGAGTGAGTCTGTGCCGCTGATCTTGGAATTAAGGTTCACTCCTTTGGCTTTTTTCATTTATCAGTATAGATGATGTGCCCGATAGACCCTGCTCCCAAGTGCTTTAGAGTTCCTGTGTCAAGGTCTTGCCTTGGTCACATCCCAAGTCCATGGTAGAGAAAGGTGTGGGTGGGTGCTTATTCTCTCCATTTCCTTTTCCTGTAGACTGACTCCTCCACACTCTCTTTTTCACATAAAGAAAAATCAGTGCACCTGCTTCAGTAAGGCGCTCCTGGAAGACCCTTAGGCCCCAAGGGTGCAATATGTCATGCATCAAAAGGTGGGCCTAGTCATGAGGCTGAATAAAGACAACAGAGCAACGGCAGCCAGCACTAATTCACAGCTGATTCAGGAACAGCTGCTAAAAAACACCCAGAGTACGATATCCAAGCAAAGGAAATTCAGTCCATACACTGAAGAAAATCTGCATTTCCCACTTTGTGAATATCACACGCATAGGCACACACATGCACACAGACAATTCTCATCACCATTCCCACTTCTCCTGCTCATCCCCACTTCTTTTTCCACCAAGTGTGCTTCCTAGCCCAGCTGCTTCCAGTTCCTTAGCTCTGTCACTCCAGTCCTTTATTACTGCCTCATCTATCAGTCTGCCTTGTTGCTCCCATCCCTGTGGTCCCAGTTCCCAGTATCCCAGATGGTTCTTCCCTGAATCTTAGTCTCCTCAACACGGCATGCCAACCATAGGGAGGATGCAGCCCTGAGAGCAATCTTCCTGCTCCCAGGTCCTACATCACAAGCTTCCTGTTCCTAGTGGGAACAGCACTGCAGAAGGAAAGCAGCCCTGCAGATGTACTATTTAGGCTGGAAAGTCAAGCACTGAAACAGCAGGAAAAGCTGAAATGTAGGTTGTCAGAGCAGCATTCACTCAGCCCCCGTGTGCGGGGGCATTATGACCTTTGCATTACGACCCAGTTCCAGGAGCACGTACTGGTTTTTCTCAAAGGAGTCTTGCCTCTCTTAGTGCTCAGGGTAGACAGTGCTGAGTTAATAACTGGCTATTTATTTTACTTTCTCCTAGTGGTTCAGTGTGTGGCTCTGTGACACATTTGCTGTATATTATTCAAACCCTGCTCTGAGGATAGCCTTTGTTAATTCCCTCCTGAGCTTTTCTGTGGAGTTCATCAATGCAGTACTTGTGTGCCTCTTAAATGCTAACTCATTTACCTCCATAGCACTACTGCAAGGATTTTTTTTATTTCCATTTTGCATGTGGAAAGCTGACACACTGAGAGATTGAGGTCCAAATATTCCTCTAATGCAAGGTACCCATTTCCTAGTGCCTAGGGTCTGATTTTGCAGAGAGCTCAGCATTATATAGCAGTTTGTGTGTTCAAAGCACATATCCCATTGATTTCAGTTGCAGGCGAGTGCTGACCATTTCTGGAAATTAGACCCCAGAGTCTATAGCTTGGCAGACTGAAAATAAGCAACACACAATCTCACCATCTGGAAGAAGTTGGGTTTAAGTGACTTGCCTGGCCTATGCAGGAGCTCGAGTGTAGGGGGAGAACAGGATACCCAGGGATACATCCAACAGGCTTAATCAAAGGATCATTCCCAGTGTCCGGCAGACCTCCCTTTACTCATCCCCATTTCTTTGCCCAAGTGCCCTTCCTAGATGAGCTGCTTCCAGTCCTTCAATCCTACCCCGTCTTTCAGTCTGACTTGCTGCTCCCATCCCAGTGAGCCCCCTTCCCAGTATCCTAGGCGGTTCTTCACTGAACCTTAGTCTCCTCAATGCGGCATGCCGACAACAGGGAGGATGCAGCCCTGAGAGCAAAGGAGGTCAGTCTTCCTGCTCCCAGGCCCCATGTCTTGCTACAAGCTTGTCTGGAGAAGGGTGAAGTTGTGGTGACAAGTAAAAGGTATAGTTATAGCGCCTCATGGCCTGGGCAGCAGATGGACATTGTGGGCATTGAACCGTGAGGCAGAACTGAACAAACTTTTTCTGGGAGACCAAGCTAAAGTGTGAGGGAATCTTTGGGGACATTAAATGCTAAAATTAAATATGTTTCTAGAGAACGCGTGTGAATAGCCTTTTCAAACGCTTGTAACATGGACAGATTTAGGTAGATTTTCACAGGGCAGCAAAAGACATGTTTTGGAAAAGTCGTTTGTTTTATTAAGTGTCATTTATGAAGTCTAAACTACTAAACTTCTGGTGAATTTATAGCCACCTAGCAGCATAATTTACAATGCAATGTTTTAGGCAGCCTGAACAGAACCAGTTCTGCCATTCCCACCTCTAGTCTACTGCCTATGTATGTGCACCTTCATGCTGCCCTGATCACTGGTGCGGTAAGCAGATGAAAACCACGTTATCAGCACCCTCAGAGAGGGAGAGGTTTCCTGCCCTGTCTCAGGGGACTCCCAGCGCCAAACTACTCATCCCTCCTGTGCTTGATTTAGTCGCAGCTCTGAACTCCTTCCTGGCTTCTCTCACTTCTGGTTCATCAGGGATTTCTCATGCAGCTTCCCAGGGACCAGCTAATGTGGCAAAGCCTTTTCATTTCTTTCTGATGCATTAGCAGAATTCCAGTCTAAAGCTGTAAATCTGTTCCACAGCTAATAGTCCATGTTCCTATACAGTGCATACATTACCGTGATACGCATGTCCCTGGGACACCTGCTTTACTATTAAGACCCATCTCATTCATAATCTCCATATCAGGAAAGCATTTTCATAGAGGCATTAAGAAATTTTCTGTTGTTTGAACTAATTCATAATAAAATAATGAATATAATTCTTGTGTCTTAGGTCTTACATGTTACAAGTAGAGCTACTTTACCTGAACGCCTACAAGGAGTATTTCCCTTCTCCCCCAGCAGAAGTGGAACAGTCCATCCCAGCTATGGGGAGAGCAACCCAGGTGGTGTCCATGGGCAGTGAGAAATTTTCACACATTTTCATACTGATTTTTATTTTCTGGCGTTTTACTACTTCTGCAGTAAATTGGTGCTGTGAACCAGCATAAAACATGACCCATAAAAGCAGAAACATATGGCGACAGAAGGTTAAGGTCACACCAAGGATAACAACTAGAAAGGTCTGCCTTGCACAGCCCAGCTGGGCATATGGAGGAACCAGTCTGAATAAATAAAAGCCTTTCATAAGTCACACCCACAAATGGCCCCTTTTGAGTCTGAAAATGTTCCAACTGGTATTTGTGCATACCAGCTGTGGCACCCTCTTTCTGAGAGCAGGATCCTGTTTCTGAAAAACAACAATTAGCAAAAAGTTCATCTGAAAATCAGTCCTTTTGAAAATCCTCACATCAGGAAGTAATAATGGCAAAACCTGATATGTATTTTAAAGTCATTTCACTCTAATCAAAGGAGATAAAAATCTGCATGCCCTGGTCTCAACAACACTGGGTTAAACATTCCAACAGTTTTTTAGCTGTATTTTCAAAATGGTTAAGCAGGCCAGATGCCTAATAAGTGGGCTTCTGATGGTCCACCAGGCAGGTCACTGTATCTTTAGGGGCTTCTTTCTGCTTCATGGAAGGAGAAGCTGATGGTGTCTTGATGCAGAAATTGCACATTTTCACAATTAGTGTGCTCGGTTCTACTCTAAAAGTTTCACCCTGACTCTGAATTTCCTGAGTCTCTACGGAGCATGACTTGGGGATAAGAATGTTCCTGCAATCCATGTTATTCTAAGAATAATATTAACTCCAACTCTGATTAAAGTTATGTTTAATTAATCTTTGATGAAATAGATTTGATTAAACAACACTGGTTGTTTGGCCAGGAATATATATGTACCTGTTACGTAAAATTTCCTTTCCCTGAAGGTAAATTGCAAATTGCACTAGGTTTCTAGACCTGTTTGCACTGGTTGCAAGTTGCAAGAGAGCACTGCTTTGATATGCGTAAGAGCAGAGATGGCACAGTCAGCTCAGACTGCACATGGTTACTAGGCTGGGAACAAGCAAAGGCAGAGAACAGTCTTGGTCACTTGGACTGAAGACCAAGTTCAGAGATGAAGAGGTGACCCACATGCAGCTGCAGAAAGGCAGGGCTTGTAAAGAAGAGAGTCACAGGGAAGTAACATGCTGCTGCAAGTTACTTGCTGCCACTGGACCCAAATGTCAGATTCGGGTGACACTTGGGAAAAGGGAAACTCTTCAGAGAACTGAGCTCCTTAACATCTTCCCCAGTCACTAAATCAGCCTCTCTGATTGGGGATGCTCACTCACTGTGCTTTGGTGCCCAAAGGCATGCTTTCCACGCTGTCGCTGCCCAAAAGGCCATGCCCTATCAGAGCAATGATTTGGTGAGAGTAGGCTCCAACTCTTTAACTGCTAGGCATAACTGTTCGCTATAACTATCCATTACGTTGCATACTCAGATAAAACATCCAGCTGTTGCAAAAAACAACAGCTCATCAACAAAAGCCAGCATGAGCACCACAGACAAATGCTTTGCTTTTTGTGTTAGCTCTCTGTTGATTAAACCAACTCAAGGCCCCTTCAGACCATCAGGGCTCACAGAAAGTTTGGCCACAGCTACAAGAGGTGATTTTTTTTGTCTCTCTGCTCCAAATTTTCACACCATTTACACAACTTTTAAATCCCAAAGCTAGCAAGTGAGAGGGTCCCTGTGTGGATACAGACCATTCAGAAGAGATGGCCCACAACCGGGTAAGTCTCTCCTCGGGGACATAACAGTGGCTATTGCCCTTGCTGCTTTAATGATTATAAAATCAATGTGGCCACACTTTCGGTTTGAACTGACTATGTTTTTACTGTATTAATGCTAGTTTGCATGCTTATTACCTTGCCCATTTCAAACTTCACTGAGCTGAATCTTAATAAACAGATATATTCTGAATACATTTTGTTATTGTTGCTTTTTTTTTTCCTGACCATTAAGACTCATTATCTGGAGTCATCAGCTGTTTTGCTTTGTTTCCCATCTGCTCATACAGTACTAGGATTCTGGGATTTTTTCCCAGGGTGTACGATAATTTCTGCAGATGGGAGTGCAGTTTCCACTGTTTTGATTTTTTCCCCATGGGGTTTCATGTGGCCACTGGTGGGTTGAAAGAGAATTGCAAATGGCTTTGATTAAAGACATTTCCATATTTCAGAAATTCGTCAAATCTCAAGATTTTTGAGATCATGTTACAAGCTAGAGTCAGTGGTAGTTTTTTTCTAAGAGGATTTTCAATTCTTTACCCCTTGACAAAGACTTTGTTCCCTGAAGTAAACAAGGAGTCTTGTTTAAGAACAAATCTTAAGCAATTTCTAGTCACAGAGAAAAAACAGCCTTGCCTGTGGTTGGGAAGAAAATAGCATTCTCATTTCACTGCTGTTAAGAGCTGCAGAAATTGGAACTTAATGAGACTTTGAGGGCCAAGTCTAGTCTCCTGTGACCTCTGGTAACCACCTCATATAAAACCTTTAACTCATGTTTCAGTTAGTTTGTCATATTGAAAAGGTGTTTCAGTAACTCACCCCTCTGATTGCTAGCAAACCTCTGCTAATTTCCAGCCTAAGTATACTTCGGTGAGTTTACACCCATTTGTTCTCATGCCTATGTTGTCCATTCGCTTAAATAGCTCTTCTCTCACCCCAGTTTTTATTCCCTCTTGTATTTATAGAGAGCAATCACATTCGTTTCAGCCTTTGCTCTGTGAGGCTTAATAAACCACTCTCTTGTACAGTTTCTTGCTGTAAAAAATATGTTCTCCATTCTCCTGACCCTGCTTGCAGCTCTCACCTGAACTCATTTCAATTTATAC
Source organism: Dromaius novaehollandiae (assembly GCF_036370855.1). Taxonomy (NCBI): domain Eukaryota; kingdom Metazoa; phylum Chordata; class Aves; order Casuariiformes; family Dromaiidae; genus Dromaius; species Dromaius novaehollandiae. The sequence goes on from NC_088099.1 coordinate 132,932,982, forward strand.
TTGCCTTCCTTGGCTATGGGAGCCAAAACACTGCTTTCAGTCCTGAAGCCAAAGCACAAACATGTACCTGTTTCACTTGCATTCTCTGCCATCTTGGTGCAGTATTTTCTTTCAGTCAGCATTTTGATAGACTTAGTTTTCAGGTGATATCTTGAGGTCAGCATCACTCAAAATCAGAAAATGCCCCCCCCCCCTTCTCCTCTATGAACATTGCATTCACTTCTGAACATAAATTAAGTGGCTACAAAATTATTTTCTGATTCCATTTCCCAGTGCTTTTCTTCCAGATCTATAGTTCCTTTATTGATTTCTCAGTACCTCTGATACCAAAATTGCCACAGAAAATGGCACTTGGAGTAGGCAGCTTGTGCTCAGGGTAAGCCTCTCTCTCTAGGTGTAGGGTACACTCTGCAGCCTCCTTTCCCAATTTTGCCCATATATATCACCAGGTACCGCAGTTAACTACTCTCTGTTTCAAATTTGCTATGATTTGGACTAGATTTCACAGACTCATTTCTGTGTGTTCACAGAGCAAAACTGCAGGCTCTTCTCAAAGTACTGAGGCTCCAACACTAAGAACCGCCCCCCGGCCTTGCGCCTCAGGGATAAAACTGGATTTACTGCCCCAGGTAAATCCACCTTGGAGAAACAGTGCCCTCTCACGCAGCTATTACCAGGCTCTTTAAAGAGGTTACGCAGAGGAAACCTTTGCAGTGATAGGAAGTTCGACAGGAAAAGACTCGTAATTGTTCAGCAGGGCTTTTCCTCTTCCAAATGCAGAAACCCGAGAAGGCTCAATCTTCATTACTTTTCCCTTTCAGAGGAATATACGGGCTAAGGAAAGGGTCGGCCACATTTTTGGTTAAAAGCAACATCTCTGCATAAAAAAGGTTTCATGTTTGCTCATGATTTTAAAAGTTTTTGTGATGTGTGTGGAGCAGGAGGGGAAAGATTTTTAATGAAAGGGCAAAACTGCCTTAATAAAGGCAAAACTGCTAAGACTATTAAAACCAAATTATATTTAAGATGAAGACTAATGCTAGGAGCTCACATACGCCTAGCAGGAACCTCCCAGGAGTATCAGGGAACCCCAGCCATGGCCTGAGATCCTCATTGTATTAGATGCTGTATAAACCTAAAGAACCGGTAGAAAGTATATATTAAGAAAGTTAATACTGGTAGAAGTCTGTAGCCCTTTTACTAGGCCTTAGACTTCTATAAAGCACGTAATTATGCTTCTTAAGTGTAGTCTTTTACCTTAAGTTAGGTCAAAAACTAATTTCAGAGGAGGAAGAATCAAAGGAGATACTCATAGGTGAAAATCTGTAGAAGCCGTGAACTTTTCACCTCTAACAGCTAGAAATGACCACAGGGTACAAGATCAGATGGTTCACTTAACTGCCGAGTAACAAAATTAGGCTAAAAGTTAGATCTGGTCTGCCCAGAGGCAACATGACAAATTAGATTCATCCACTTGCCATATTGGCATTAATGCACCTTTATATTAGTGAACAGATTACAAAAGAAGGCTTTGCCTTGAGGCAGGGTTCTCTGCACTGAACTAATTTTCAAGCCAAGGTTCTCCCCTGAAGGCACAAAGAGACCTCGCTTCTTTGCGGCCGAAGATTTGATCCGCAGCAAGGATTTACCACTAACCTGTGAACAGCTCTCCACACTTCAGAACTCAAAAAGATGCAGATTTCTGTCTATGAAGCTATATAAATTGTATACTCTCTGTTTGTATCTTTGCAACAAAGAAATATTTAGTTTACACCACGCTAAAATCATTCAGTGTGCTCCATTGATAATATTGTCAAAAAAAAGTTCTTTTAAAGCCAATTCTTTGGGACAGACTTTGTAAAGCCATCCTGGCCCCCAGTCCTGGCTGGGAGTCAGTGGTGAGAATAGCTGAATATGCAGACGGCCACATCTCTCCATGCCAGGGCCGCGGTCCTGGTGGGATCATACACCCACAGTCTCATGGCCCTAGTGTCGGCTGTGAGCGTGAGTGTTTTCAGCATGAGGCTTTTCTCTGCGGCTGAACCAGTGCGGAGTCGTGCTGACCTGGGAGGGAGCTCGACACGGGAACGCCTCCCTTCTCCCTCGGAAGATGAAAGGCTCTTAAAATTAATTGCATGACATTATGGCTCATCTCTCTTGTCAGGTTTGATTCTGCTGTGACACAATGACGGCGGCTCCCTGTCACACCGAGCTAGGCCACGTCTCCGAGCGCCGCGCTCCTCCAAGGCGTCGCCGCGCTCTGCACGGGAGGCCGTTTGGCGGAGCGCAGCAGAGGGGCCGAGGCTCGCGCAGGTGCTGGGCCGGTGCGGGGCAGCCAGCCCAGCCATCGCTCCTCGGCTTTCCTGCCAGCTCTGCTGTCGGCTGGCGCTGGCCGTGCTGTGCTTCGCAGAAAGCCACAAACCTCAGGAATCTGCGTTGGATATCATCCCCTCCTCGTTCCCTTCCTCGCAATTAGTGCAAATTTCTGAGGGCTGTAGTTTCCAGAGCTGTAATTTTAGGCATTCAGAGCAGAATGCGCAATCACTAACTCAGAGACCCTGCTTGCAAGAGCAGCTTTACTGGGCTTGCAGGGAGAAAGTGGCTGCAGAAGCTCCTGAACGAGCCTAACGCCTTTTTCCTTTAGAGGGCAGCGGTGTTCGTCACACAACAGCTGCGTTCACAAGGAGGTAAAACCATCATCATTAACAACTGGGGTCAGCAGGCACCAAAGCAAGAGCAGCTAATAGAAAACAGGACTGAAGTGATGCTGTGGCCACGCTATGTCATACCGAAGAGCATTTCACTGTGATATACTTTATGTAATACTCTGTGCAGGGACTCATTAATTTCCCTTGTTTTTGTTCACAGTCATCAGTAATCAGACAAGTAATTAGGGCTCCTCAGAGGGGCCTTCCTTTCTCCTGCCACATCATGATGGCAGTTTGGGCTGAAGCACTCCTTACTAGCAGTGTTTACCAAATTAGCTACTGCCTCTTTCAGAGCCAGATGAGCCCTTCCTGTCAGATTTATGCCAAAGCTGTTAGCAAAACAAAAGGAGAGCTGATTTCAAAAGCAGAACTCACCTCTTCATGGGCTTGGGTGAGGCCTCCCGCTCCAGGTTGGAGGACGCATGCTTCACATGCATTGCATTGTAGGAGGTGTGAGTGTATTCGTTCTCATCTCCATAGTCGGGCCCAAGTAATGTTCGAGCCCACGTCCCCATGTCGTAAGGAGGAAGCGTCCCCCCAAATTCAGAGGGCAGGCATTCAGGGTGAATTAGCTGGTGAAGGCTGTTCAGATTGTTACCATGGAGGAAGATCTTTAAAAAAATAATAAAAAGAGCGTTCAAAGTCATCATCAGTTCCTTACTTGAGTAAGTACGATAATAATGACACTAATGATGTGCGCAGTGTCATTAGCTGACACTGCAGTTTCAGGTGGGAATTTCAAAACACTCAGCATGCGTTCAGGCAGGGGAGAGGAGAAGGATTAGTTTCTGTGTGTATAGGTGAAGAATTAGGCTGGCGCTCAAAACACTTCTTAAAACCCTGATTCGCTTACTTTTGGTGCATGACACTCACTTTCTTAAGTACCAGATCAGGGAATGTGGAAGTCAGGGATAATAACTTATTATCACTACTGTAAGAAGATAGAGACTTGTACAAAGAGTGGCGAGAAGAAAAGGGAGGTAGTAGAGCCTACGGAAAGAAAATATGAAGAATATGTCCTCAGCTTCCGAGAATGTAGCCCAGCTCGGCACCCAGCCACTGACGTTTCGCAGTGGTGTGCCATTCTGCTGAGCCACTTCACGCTGCTTCGGTTGTCGTCTGTCGCTCTAATCCCTCTTTGCTCTCAGACTGGTACTGTCCTTAGCCTGCATGATTTGCATCAGACGCACATACCCCAGTCAGGTTCTGGGGCCTTCTGAAAGCTGACCTAGTGTTTGTTTCGTAGACTCGAGATTGCAAATAGACAAGAACAACAAGTCACATGCATTTTGGTGGGGAAGGCCTACTTCTTCCGCAGTGTGAGCAAACGGGCTGAAAGCATGGAAGTTCTTGTGGAAACCAGTCAGTTAGCACTATGTGGTCAAAGTCAACTTGCTGAAGAAGCAAAAAAGGAAATTTCACTCCCACTGATAGAGTTTCCATTGAGCAGAAGTTTCACCCTCTGTTGGCGACTTCAGCCATGCCTGGTAATACCTCCAGTGTACCAATTCTCTCTACCCATGAGCATGTCCCATTAAATGATATCTACACTCTGTTAGTGATTGCAGCTCTCCTGTGCCTGGCTCAAATTCTGAAAATAACCCACCTCTGCTGAGTTATTGATTCAGCCAGACCATTGCAAACTCTAGCTAAAGTTTTAGTAATAGCCGCAGTTCTCAGAAGCCACTTGAAAAAAATCAGAGAGAAAAAGAAGGAAGCAAAGAAAGCAGGCAGTATTCAGCCATTCCAGATCTGAGCATCCTGCCCCCCACTCCCACCCCACCCCTCTAATTACCCTTTTTCTTGTCTTGTCTTTGAGGAATGGTTTGATTAGTGTGTACAAGGCATGGATGTACCAGGGCTGGTTGACAAAATGGACTCCTCCAAAACGGGCAGGAAAGCTGTCCTACGGGAAGAAAGAAATGGAGGCCAGTTAATAGATGCAGTGCTTTAGTCAGGCAGTCAATAGGATGAAAGTCAGAGGGAGAAGTCTGCCTCTTACCATCTGCAACAGCGAACAAGGACTGGGCTTGGCTGGGAGGAGGCAGGAGGGAGATAGAAAGAGTCAAAGAAGCCAAGAAATGCTTGCATCACTTTTTTCTGTTAGCAGAGACAGTCCCTTCTCCCCTCCATGCGCTAGCACATCAATTGCTGATGCTTTAAGGTAGACTCTCCAGACACGCTGCCTGAACATTTTTTAACTCCATCAGGGCATCTGACTTTGCCAAGATGGGAAGTGAGACAGGGCTGATGAACACAGCTCCCTTGAGGGGAAACTTTCTAATTTCTCATTGTGTTGCATAACGAAAGTCCCCAGTTCCCACGCACGTTGCTACACACCGCTCACCTTTTCACCCTTCTGCCTCCCTGCCTCCCTCCTGCTAAAATCATCGTTACAATGGCTGACCTTTCAGGGTGAGCAAGCAGCATATTATGGGGAGGAGGATGGGTGGGAAATGCTGATAAGTGAAGGTGTTGCGAGAGAGCACCATGACGGCACCATGGAAACTGGCAGAGGCAAGTGCTAGCTACAACGTTTTGTACAAACACCCCCTGCATTAACATTCAGGTAGCGTCGTCCCGGGGAGGTGTTTGCAAAAGCATCCTACTCCGCTCAGGCAGCGTGGCACAGTTAATAAAAGAGGAGGTTGCTGGCGCATTTTAAAGGTTACTGTATATTGTGACGGGCATTTTGTACCTACACTCTCATCTAACAAATGTCAGTCAGTCAGCACCTTCTTACTTGCATAAATAGTAGGATGGCCACTGTTCCTATGTGTAAAGACACGTCCAGAGAGAGGAGCATTGCCTGTCTCTCCCCGGTGAAGGGCGATCCTGACAGAGCCTGCATCAGCCTCTGAGTGCTCATAACCCTTGTCACTCACCATTTAAAGAAAGATTATAATCAGATCTCCTCCTTCGGGCCTTTGGCTTTAGGACTCAGGCAGCATTTATCCCCACCACAAAATTAGCGTCGGGTATTATGGGGCTTTCTTTCGCCTTTCTCTGAAGAATCAGATATTGAGCGCGGCTGGTGAGGATATGGGGTGGATTTGTGAGGTGATATGGAAAATCCCCTTACACACCTGCCTGGTATAGCTTCTGCACAGCTTCAAGGTCAAATTATTCCCCAGATTTAGCACTGTGTCTGCGTTCCATCACCTCTGACTACTGTCCTCACCCAAGTCAGGTTGGCAGGACCCTTTATGCTCCTCTGTAGCACAGGCCATGCGTTACCACAGTGGTCATCTCAAATTGCACTCAATTAATGTTTGTGAGGGGCCACAGGCATTAAGTGATACCTTTGTCCCCAGCAAAACAGTGCTGTAAGCCACTTATACCTGTAACATGTCAATTTAACTAAAGTCATTACAAATACCTGTCTTTCTTTGATTCTCTGTTGCAAAAATGTGGCTGCTAAGCCAGTATGTAGGAGGCCAGGCTCGATAACATAACAGGTAGTCCCATTTTAAATTCCAGAAAATTATAAGCTGGGCCTTTTAAGGAAGACACATGCTCTGTTAAAATGTGTTATTGCTCATTCACTCTAAAGAAAGATGACTATTTCCATTGTTACTAGGATATTAGTCAGAATTTAGGGACATGGCTTTGGCTGATATAAATTACTGTAGTTGTAGTGACTTCAGCAGAACTGTCATGAGAAACACCAGCTGAGAATCTGGCCTTTATTCTAAGTTCGCCCAGAAAAATCACTGACAATCAAAATTTGAAGCAAAGCCAAGTGACTTTCTATCCTGTGATGACTTAAAATTGGGTTTTAGACCAGACCAGAGCCAAGAATGCCCATCTCATGGGAAATTCATATATACAAGCAGTTGCTTTCCTCCCACATGGGAATGAAAATTTAAAAATTTGAAGCTTTTCATGGAACAGCAGAAAAAAAAAAACAGATAGCCAAAAACAAATAACAGAAAAGAATTAATTAAGAGATGTCAGAATGTTCCAGCCACTTTATTCTCCATATTTGTCTAAGCAGGTGCCATCCCACAGGCTGTAGGCCTAGGATTGAAGTTCTGGAACCTTTTGCATTTTGGTTCATTTTTTGCACTATAACACTATAGGTCAGTGTAGGAGATACAGTCTGTATGTGAAGCAAGGGACAGTAAAGACATGAGAAATGGGAGGCACAGGAATAACTCGACGATACAGAGATTTACACAGACCTGAAAAAGAAGAATTGTTTTGCCTTCTCACTGGAAAATACAGATGACATTAATCACAATCTTCAAAAGGAAATGTCAGTCAGACTTCATTTCCAAGGTGAAACTGTTTGGCTTAGAATATGTTTGCCAGCCTTAATGATACCACCTTACCCCAAATGCACTGAATGATGACAATCATAGGGACCAGTCAGAGGTTTAAATTGGCAGACTGCCTCTGGAAAGGGTTTATTAAGGAAAAGTAATTACTTTTTTACACAGAAAATGAAATTTGTCTATTTCAAAATGAATTTGAAAAGTCTATCCAACAGAGATTGTTGAGTCCATAAACTAGATTTGGTCTGGTATATTGGTGGATAAAGTATTACAGGAAAGCTGCTCGTGTAACAATTTTATTTAAAGGCAACTGCTTTATTTTCATTCTGAAGATACACCTAAAATGCACAAAGAACCTTGAAAAGGCAGAGTGATGATCAGAAAAAAACAAAGACCATTTTTGTGTGTGTAGCTTTCTGCTGATTTTTATTCCTTGCCCTACTAAGCACAATAAGCTCCGTTTGACTTTCAGTCCTCAGTCCACCTGCATTTGTAAGGCTGTCAATTAGAGCAAGGACAAAAGTATAATTTTTTTTAACAAAATAAATTTGATATGGGAATCATCGAGACACTGTTTGGAACCCCAACATACCAATTTTGCAGAAGTCCCTAATTAGAGCAGAGTTGCCTTGGAAAAGAAAGCCCTCGTCTGGAGGTATATCTTGCACAGCTCCAGCAAGATGTATGAGACCTTTCCCACACTCCACTTAGTGTCTCTGCTGCTTTCCCTGGGGCAAGGTGAAAGAAACTGAAATTGATTTTCTGCTGGAGAGCTTTTGCTTTTAGGAATTCTCTTTTGATTTCTCATGTCTTGTGATTCCTTGGGAAGGTGTATTTTATAATGAGGTACATTTTTTGGAGCCTATTGTGAAAAGGACCCTGGGATCATGGAGCCTTTTCTTAATCTGATTACTTGTGAAAACTCTACCCAACCAGGAGAATATATTTACATTTCATTCCAATGGCATAAATGAACTAGTGAGGAAACTATGGCAGCTGGGGATTGGTCTAATTATTTGTGGGTACTATTGTCATCTTATCTGAAAATCAGACTGGACATATTTGCATGCCACTCAGAGATGTGACTGCAGTATGTGCAAATACTTCCAAACTAGTGTCAATCTAGCTAATGTGCCAGTGAGCAACAGGAGGGGAGAAACAGCAAAAGGATGCGTGATATCTCCTTGTGCGGTTAGCTCACCCCAGAATGGGACCGGGTCTTCTTCACTGAGACCTGAAGTGAACTAAAATAAAGAAAACACCTACCCATGCTGCAGCTACACCTTTCCTAAATGTTGTAGCCAAAAGAGAGACAAAATTGTCAAGACACAGGGTTTTGGTTATTACTATTGATTGACTGAAAGTGGTGCTAGAGATGGGTCTTTTCTTTTGCCTGATCTGTCTTTTTGACTTTGTATGTGTTTATTCTACTCTTTTCATTGATTCTCCTCCACAGCATCTTCAAAGAAGAAACAGAACTGAACACTTTGAGTGCCACAGTGAAGCTGCCACAGGCCTCAATACATCTGTTGTTTCAGATTGTCAAGTTTTCTCCAAGCTTGAAGATCAGAAGAAGATATTATGGAGATCATTAATTCCTCCTCCTCCCAAACCTCCTGGTCTATGAACTCTCTGAACTGAAATGAGTCTGGGACTCAAAAATCTCCTATAGTAATGCTCTGCTAAATAGCTTGGGAGGAAAAGCTATGAGGTGAATGAGAGACAATTTTTCACTGTTTCTGCTTCATCCTGCCTTCACAACATCTATTTCTTTTGGCATGAGTATGCCTCAGAAACCTTTTACTGTTTTGTTTTTCTGAACTCCTTCATTCTGAAAATTAAAAATGAAAATGATTTTCCAACACTCAAAATGTACCTCTCCTCACACCGAAGTGCAGCAGAAAAGCAAAACAGTCTTTGGAATAGGATAATTAGAAATAAGTTGAGCATGATATCCATGGCTGATGTTTTCAAATTGTATGAACTGGCTTAACAGAGAAATGATCTGAGCTCAAAAAATAAGTTAGAGCATATTTCTAGATTTGGAATGTCTGGATTTTGGACACAAACATCTCTAAAATGCTTTCATAAGTTCTACTCTTTGCAATCAGGAAAGCAAATACACATTTTGCCATCCAAATGCACTTTAATCTGGACCATACTGCCTGGTTTAATACAAATCAAAGTATAATTCCCTTTGAATGAAAATTATTTCCCTTAGATTCTGGAAGATTTCAATCATAAACAAAACTGTTTAAACTGAAGGATCATTTAAACTGAGGATAAAAACAGCATCTTCATGCCTCTGAGCTTACATAATCAGTCCCTGTGGTGGATTAAAGCTCCCACAGACAGTATTAATAGCTTAGTAAGATTTTATTAATAGTTCAGTGATAGTTTCTCCCCAGAGAATTTCCGGGAGTGGGTGATTTCAACAGATTGGTACAATCAGGGCAGGAGGCTTTTAGCTCTCGATCTCTGGATTCAAATTTGGCCTCTGAAATAGCAGCAGCATTTGAAAGTTGTTCTCTGGGTGTATGGCTTTGCCAGATTTTGGATAAGTTGTGTCTATTAAAAACGTGTCCCTGAGCACATTTGAATGAAGGCATTTTAACACCCTTGGCGTGGGCAGAGCAGGTTGTCTTTTAATAGGTGTTAAGAGAGGTGAAATGTTACCCCCACCACTATAGTTTCAGTTTCTAATTTTAAAGCAGCTCCTAAGAGAGGAATGTTTAATTCGGAAAACCCTGAGGCCAGGAGGCAGCAAGACGCAGCAGCAGGACCCGGGAACAGCGGGGTCGGAGGCTGGACTGTTCCTGCGCCACCCCGAGCAGTCCCCGAGCACCCGCGGCAAGCGCTGCCGTTGCTCGTGTACCTGCTCTGAGACGAGGCACCTTCAAATCCCCATCCGGACAAGTTTCTCTTGCTTCTGTTATCTCATTTTGGTCCCCTGTGTTTTTGAAGAGATGGGGATGCAAAATTAATGTTGCCAGTGGCAATAGTAGCAGACTCGTTTGCTTCTACCTTGGCATGCCCTCAGAGTACACAGAGCTTGGAAATAGCTGCAGAGTAGAGGGAAAACCATTTAAAAAAAAGGCATTAGTGCTAACAATATAGCAGTCTTGACCTGTTCAAACTACAACTGTAAAAAGAATTCTTGCAATCAGGGAGAACTCATTAATTTTGCTAAGCTGTGAATGTAACCGTTCACAGCAAAATGCTCTCTTTTCTTTGACTTATAGAGTAGCAAAGGACTGGAGCAAAATCAGAAAAATATGAGCGTTTGGTTTATTTTTACACTGCATACCCACATATGTAGATTAGTATGCTCTGAAGTACTGCTGTCAGGAAAACAGAACTGAAAAATGAACATTGGGATGCATTCTCCTAGAATTTTTCATTATGTTTGTTCTCTCTCCTGCTACACTTGATAACTTTTAAAATTCAGTCATTTGCAGTGGGTTTCTCCCAGTCATTATTGCACATTAATGAGGTCCTCCAGAGCATCTGTTCATGGGTGTTGGCAGATGGCACCAATAAATCAGGTTATAGAACACAGATTTGTTCAGTAAACTTTGATTTGTCCTGATAGAATCATGCTGTCATATCATCTGGTCTAACAAAATAACTTGTAACCGTGGGGCAGAAGGAAGATTTCTTCACTGCTCCTCTACAAGCAGTCCCTTGCTGAACCAGCTCAGAATAGTTTAAGAACAGGGAATTTCCTCAAAGCAGTGACTCCTTTGGGTTGACACCATAGCCCAGTACTGCTTTTTGCTTGACATGTGCCTCTGTTGATCTCAAAGTGCTTCACACACTTGAGGTAGAGACTGAAGCTCTCTCATGAAGAAAGACAAGTCAAGTAATTGCAAAAGGAGCAGCAGGTTCATTCGGGGGGTTGGTTCAGGAGGTACACAGAGAAATGAGGAATTCAAAAGGTGATTCAGAAACAGCTATAAGAAGGTAATGCCCTGACACACTGATTTGTAAGTAGCACATGCATATGTGCAAGTAGGGTACCAGTTGTCCCAGCTGCAGCCACATGAGCTGTCATATTCACAACACCTTGCTCTAGATTGGGCCAGATGAGGCAAGGCAAGATCAGGGAGCTTCTGACTGAGCAGAAAGAATGAAAGTCACACACCAAGCTAAGGACAGGCAGCTTGGGTCACAGAAAGAGGAGGCAGCATGGAAAGGGATACACGTGTCCTGGAGGCTATTTTTCGGAGTCAGTTTAGGAACTAGCTATGATTTTAGCAGCCAGCTCTAGCAAATTGGGCTAAATCCTCTCCAACATTGTCCTGATTTTTGGTGTAAACTGTGACTCGGAAACACTTTCATACCTAGCTCTCTAAAGTGAGGGTGACTGCAAGCTGAGTTGCTTCTATTCCGGTATCTCACTGATCATGAAAGCCTGAAATTAGTTGTGGGGGAAGGGAAAAGCAGTAGGAAGATCGTCAAAGCTAAAAGTAGTCTAGGGTTTAATTAGAAACTGTAAATGCACTGGGCATGGTGAAAGCCTGTCCTCCAGGCTTGCTGAATGAATGCATGTGCTGCTTGCTGAGGTGTGTAACCACAAGTAGGCTGTATTTAACAGTGCCCCCAAGCTGTTGAGGCAAGGGATGGCTGTGACCGAGCAGCTTCGGTTCTGCATTTGAAAACATCAGAATAGCAAAGGCTCCACACAAATGCCAGGTTTCCTAGAGGAGTAACATTTCTCTGATCCTTTCCCTGATTTGGGAGCAAAAGTAATGCTGCTTGTGCCTAGTGAGCTGTGTGGGTGATGTGCAACTTGGCCCAGGGTTCATCTGGCAAACTGCTGCTCAAAGGTCAGCACTGGCTTTATCCTGACAACATCTTTCACTGAAAACTGTAAATAGTTTGTTACTTGTTTAAAAAGATTTGGTTTTCCTTCCTGAAGACACTCATAGGGCTTACAATGCTGCCCAGTACTAGCCAAACATGGAGGTCTTGTTCCATATTAGTAATGTTTCTTTCCTTGTCATCCTATAGTTATGATGATTGCACTCACTTTCTTCTCCCTACTTTCCTAAACCCTGCCCCTCCTGACTGCAGCAAAACCTTCTTGACCTGAGACAAGTTGCTCAAAGAAGTGTTTTTTCTTGTAGCCAGATTTTGCTACAGGACCTTCCAAGATAAAATAGCCACAAAAAGAAGGAGCATGTCCAGCAGTGAAAGTAAAAGTCCGCATTAGGGCATCTGTAAGAAAACACCACCCTAATTTCCTTAGACATGGAAAAGAAAAAAAAAAAAACCCTCACAGAGCTCTGAGATTAAAAATGTTGTAATGGAAAACTCAACCTGAAAAATGCTCTGTTTTAAACACGCATTTTTGGAAAAAGAATGACTGAAGGATTATTTTAAATTAGAAGTAATTTTTAAAAGTTAGCTGTAAACAAAATTAATTAGTACTATTAACAGCTGTAGCCAGAGTATGCAATTTTCCCTATCTGACCTGATTTAAACCTCTCTCTCCCTGGCTATTTCTATTTCCATAGAAAGGCCTTGCACCCATCCTGAAGGCAATAGATCCACGGGACACTGTAGTTTGAAGTACAGAGTGTGGAGGATTTAGTGCAGAGAAGATGACATTGAGGCAAATCCACTGGGATTTAAAAGACTGGTGAAAGGAGAGAGTCAAGTGCATGCAAAAAGCAAAACATAAAAGGATAAACTACAGCAGCTCATTTCTTGTCCGACAGACAGTGTAGGAGTTTTGAAAGAAAAACGCTCTCCGGAGTCTCTCTCTTTAGATATGCATTGTTCTGCTGAGGCGTATTGCTGGAGAATCTGCACCATGTACATAAAACATTTATTCCATATTTTCTTCACACTGCCACTTGCTATATCTGTTTCATCTGTTCTTTGCCAAAAAAAAGCCCTGCATCTGAGTGAAGTGGCCAATGAAGGCCAAAATGTCATAATGAGGACAAATCCCACAGCACTGCCCAGAGCAATGCCCACAGCATTAGTTAAAGTCAGCCAAAGAAAAACAATTAAAAGAGGTCTTGTGGCACTTGCCTTTCATCTCAGGAGACCTATTGACTTTGCAGCAAAACTTTCTGTTTTGCCTGTGAAAGTGCCAAGGTATTATATAGAGATCATACAGTAGTATTAAACTTGTGCTGTGATTGAAACTTGATGACGGAGAAAAGAGATTCTGTTATTTATAGTGCTGGGTAGCCTATTTTGTGTTGAGCAGGACTCTGCTCTAACTTGGCCTGAATGAAACCTAGAATCTTCTTAAAGCTTTTGTGTGTGCATTCATATATAGAGAGAGGCATGTAAAGGGATTATAAACTATTATTGTGAAAAGATTATGAACTAGCACAGATCATAAAAATTTTGATGAAACAGGTTTTTTGTTGGCATTTTTGGACTGACTGAAATCAAACATTTGGCAGAGATTATTTCCTTTCCAGTACATTTCTCTGCATCTAGCAAGAAGTTACAAAAACCCTTTTTTGTGTTGACTTCACATACGGCTACTTGAAGGGATATTCTAGGCTTCTAGCACCCATTTTCTCAAGGCTATTTACTAAACTGAAGCTGGATTTACATCTTATTTTACTGAAAATTTCAAAATTTACCCTTTTTTTTTTCAATTAGAACCCCACTTTAAAATAGAGGGTTTTCCTCCACCTAACCTTGCACAAACCCATTTTTAACAATTTCCATGGTCGCTGTTGTCCTTGATGAATATACCCTCGGTGAAGACATCTTTGCAATTCTTTTTTCTCCTTCAACAGGAGTGTGTGTGTGTATGTCAGGATGGGTTAGGAAAACTCTGTGACTTCTTTTTTAAAGGGAGGCACAGTGCTAAATGCCTGTGCAATGCTTGAAACCCAGCCCTGGGGGCATTCAGTAAAAAGCAACTAATGCTGCATTAGATAAGCACCTGGCTGCAGCAAGCACCTTTGATTGCACTTCATGTACAATCTTTTATTCTTCAGAGCAATAGGAGCCTAGGAAAAAGTTAAAGATTGGTTTATATTATTCACATCATTCAATCTCTATACTTGTTCTAACATAGTAATAAGATTACTATACTTTCTTATCCCTCCATGCTGAAGTGAAATTTGTTTCATGTGTTTGTGGTTCACAAAGTCCAAGATAGTCACATGGCTGAACTGACAGGAGCAGACCAATGTGTTGGCTCTGCAATAAAATATAATCTCTTTGTGTCTGCCCTTTTGTGATCTCTCTCTCTCTCTCTCTCTCTCTCTCTTTTTTTTTTTTTTTAATAATGCAGCAGCCTGGTAATAAGAAACCTGACTGTAATTGAATGTCCTTGAAATATGTTTTGAGAACAAAAATATATATAATTAATACTAAAGATATATAGCTTTCCATTGTGGAAAACATTTTATTTAGGAAAGCTGTTTTTACAGTGACAGCATTTTAAGCTTCATGACATTTTCAGCACCCTGCATTTAAGAAACAAGTATGAAAGCCATTTTGCACTGAGGAAACTTGTGCAGAAACAGTACAGAGAACACTGATATCTTTCCACCATGATGGATTATTTCATAGTAGCAAGCATTGCTCGGAGCATCATTAACATTTAAGACTGTTTAATGTTCCACTTGCAAGTCATTGTAACTTCACAAAAGTTTTAAAATTTGGGCTCAAATGACAAGAAGCTAGCCAAATTTTTGTGGGGGCAGGGTTTTTTGTGGCAGGAGAAGGGAATTGAATGTTTCTCCAGGGGGGTTGAGGGAAAAAATACTGTTTTCTGCACTTCAGTAACATTTCTATAACTACTTTGTGGTGGAGGTTTAATGCCCAAAGTCTTTGGGAAAGGAACCTGGCTTTTGACATGAGGTTTTCCTGGTGCAAATGGTTCTGCTGTCCAGTGAGATTTTGTCCAGATTGTCAGACTTTCTGTGTGTGCAAATACCAGAATTCAGGCAGGGAAGTTCTGAGCTTGAGATGTTTCATAAACTGGACTAGGTGTAGTGATACTCTCTTGCCTTAAAAGCTATGATCGATCAAACCCATTAAAGTTCAATAGCTATATTCTCCCAAGAGACTGTCTGAGCTCTGCATGCCACAACCCAGACCTGAGGGTGGAAGGTAAAACTATCCCTACCATGGTTACTCCTAGAGATATTGTAAAACATAGATGGAGGCAAGGCCCCAATGAAGCTATACAAGGTACTTTGATACTGGAATTTCTCTTTTTCTGAGCACTTGGCTTTGCCCTTTTAATGTTCTTTTTGTGTTGCATGAACCACATAAAGCTGTGCTAACAAACAGCTGATCCAGCTCATCACATAACTGCTAAAAAGCTAAGCTGGCAGCATTGACTTACATAAACTTTGTACTCTGCTACAGACAACACCTGTTTATACTCTCTGTAACAACTCTCTCATTCCCACAGTATAACTTCCCTTCAGTCCACATTTCTTATTCCTCACTTCCTTGCCTTAGCCCAACCTCAACTCTGACTTCAAAGCAACTTGATAAGATAGCACTAGGAAAATGATTTCTGCTCTCTGTGCAAGTGGAAGGAAAGCAGGGCGCAAACTTCCCAGCCTTTTCATTATCATCGACCAATGTCAGAGTAGAAGGATAATTCTAGTACAATTTTTATCACTTTGGGCTTTTCTATATTATCATCTTCTCCCACTGCAGTTCCTGAAAAAAAAGGAGTCTGAGGAGTACTGGTAAGTTTAATGTCTGAGTAGCCTCTGCATTGCCTATCCGAAGAGACTATCCTTAATTGCATTTTTAGGCAGTGCAGTGTCAGTCTGCAAGCTGAGAATTCCTCCATTGTTCTGTTTTACTCTTAAAAATTTTTCTAAGCACATGAGGAGAAAAATGACTTCTCTGAGTTTTCTAAAACTTATCGCTATTGGGAAGGCATGATATCATTTCTCATCCACCTCAGATCCAAAAGCCACACATCATCTCCTCCTCTCTCTTTTTATATTGGAGTAAAGTCACACATTATGCACTGTTTTATGACGTCTTAAAAATGTTAGGCTTTTTCCACCTGGAGGCTGAGGCACATATGGGATATGCCACCTGTGGCATATCCCTTGATGTCATTAAGTTTGCTAGGTAGATACAGGGCAACCTGTAACTTCTCCTATGAAGGATTCCCATGGAGAACTCTTTCTGCCTGAAGGCATGCAGAACTGTATCCTCCATGTTTAACTCCAAGAATTTTGTTACTGCTCACTGCTTGAGTATTGAGGCATTTTCAAAGCATTGGTAATCATTTACCTTGACTTTAAGAAGGCTTTTGGCATGGTCTCCCACATTGTCCTTGCAGTAAATTAGAGAGATTTTCTCTGGAGAGGTAGAATACAGTGTGGGCAAAAAATTGGTTGGACTGCTGAGATCAAAGTGTTAAGATGAGAAGTTCAAGGTCTGTGCAGTGGTCATTTACTTATGTTTTCTCTCTGGGTTTGATCCAGTACCTTTTAATGTCTTTATAAATGACCTGGGCAACAGTAGGGAGTGACTAACCTTCAGCAATTTTCAGATGATATCAGGCTGTGGGGTGCAGCTGATATGCTGGAGAGTAAAGGGACCTTGATGGGCTGGAGAAATGGGTTGCCAGGAACCACATCAACAAATGCAAAGTGTTTCATCTTGGACGAATCACCCCAAGCAACAGTACAGGCCAGGCACTTAGTGACTAAAAAGCAGCTTTGCAGAAAAGGACGTAGAGGTCCTGGTGGACAAATTGAATGTGAGTCAGCAACGTGCTCTTGTTGCAGAGAAAGCCAACCATGTCCTGGGCTGCATTAATGAGTGTGTTGCCAGGAGTTAGGGAGGTGAGCCTTCCCATTCAGCACTTGTGAGACCACATCTGGAATGCTGTATCCAGTTTTGGGCTCCCCCAGCTCCCCAGCTCCCCAAGAAAGACACTGACATGCTGGAGCGAGTCCAGTGGAGGCTACCAAGATGGTAAGGGTGCTCGAGCACACAGTGTGTGAGGAGAGGCTGAGGAAACAGGGCTTGTTCAGCCTGGAGAAGAGAAATCAAAGGCAGGGATCTCACTACTGCTCGCAGCTACCTAATGGGCACTTACAGAGGTGGCAGTTACTTCTCAGGTAGAAAGGACAAGAGCTGCAACAGTGAAAAACTGAGCTACATTTTAGGAAAAAATTCCGTAGTGAGAGTGGTCAAACACTGGAACATGTTTCACAGAGAATTTGGGAAGCCCCATCCTTGGAGATATCCATATTTCAACTAGACAAAACCCTGAACAACCTGATCTAAATTCAAAGCTGGGTCAAATTTCAAAGTTAGCCTGCTTTACGCCAGGAATGGGACCAGAAGACCTTCAGAGATCCCTTCCAATGTAAATTATTCTATGACCATGTGGTATTTTATATGTGTGAGTACATGCACATTGGAAGTTGTCACTGTTCTTGCTATGCAATTTACCTGGTCATCTTCCACACTTAGCATTGATTGACCTCTAGGGACTCAGTGCTTCAGGTTGCAGCCAAGTTTCCATTTAAAGCTGAAGCTTTTACCATCTTTAAAATATGCCACAGAATTTATTATAGACTAATGGGCAGGAAGGCAATGTTTATTTAAGATATGCTTTACCACAAAACCCATATTATGACCATAAATGACAGCAATAAAAAAAAGAAGATAATCTGTTCAGGCCAGAGCAAAATCTGTATCACTAATTCTCTCCATCAAACCTTTGTTCCAGGGATGAAGGATTTTTTTGTTATCAACAATGTGCTGGGAGAACATGAGTCATCAGAAAAGCTGCATTCCCTATTAACTGCTACAGTTTTTCACACATGCCTCAGTGAATATCCATCCCACCTGTATCCATCAGCTTGATTAAAACCTCTCAGTTATTGAAACTGATAACTGGCACAGCAAGGTATCAGAGCTGAGGAAATAGTATTCATTTATGCTGTTCACTGGACAGCTTTTCAGTAGTGCTGGGTTATTTCTGGTAGGAGCACAGCCAGCAAATTAGAAAGCATTTGGAGATGGTAACTGAAGCCAACATTTGTCTGCAAGCATTATTGAGAAGTTAATGATACTGCAAAATGCATTGCAGATGCTTGACCTGGGGTGCTTTTTTTTCCTTTTGTCAATGATACAGTTTTGTCATATATGTGTAACAGGGCTTTTTTGTACCATACGTCTTTGCACAGCAATTCAAGATAAAGGCCACTTAATGATGCACATATGTAAACTCTGGTTTACATGAATATCTTGCTTCCCCATCTCTACTGGCAGTCTGGCTGGAAAAGTCAGTTCACTGCTTATTGTTGCCATCCTCTCCAAAATGTTAAGACCAAACATTTAGCAAACTTCCTTCTTTTTTCCCCTTAATTCTCTGTCCTAGCACTACATTGTTTCAAGTTTGAGTTAAAACAAGTCTTAGGTTCACTCTATCATTGGACAATCTAGGAGGGACTGCACCATTAAATGGGCTGTGCTATTTGAACTGGTTGAGTTGTAAAGGGGCTTAAGTTACAAAAGCCTGCTCAGTACAAAATCCATCACTGAATGCATCAAATTCTTTCCTTAAAGTGATTACTGAACCACCAGTGTTCCTAGGAATAAACAGCAAGGAAGTACCCTAAACAGAAAATAGTAAAGTTAAAAGTCTTACCAGAACTGAAATTCTTTCAGACTATGGAAGATGGTTGGAATCATTTGCTTAGCACTTCAGTCTGTATCTACAAGCAAGAAGTGCCACTAGAAACGTAGCTTTTTTTCTGACAGAGAAGGCTAATTATGAAAGATTATTATAGCAATTTAAGTACTACTATCAGGGTAAAATGAGACACATTAGTTGTGAGTTTTCAAACAGACATTAAAGAAAAGAAAGTAAAAATAAAATGGTGTTTGATAGAAAGTTAAAGAAATAGATTTGTGATTTTGGGAGTCAAATGAAGTTCCAGATAAGATCACAATTAGAATCTGGGAAAAAATCATTCAAGGAAACATCTAGTGAAATACCTAGAATTATCTTTTGGCAAAGCAATTAACATTTGCAAGACAAAGAAGGACTTTCCTGAAGTTTAGGCAGGTTAGATGTTGCTTTGGCACTGCAGATATGATAAGAACCCCACAAGTGCTACCCCAAATGACACTGAGGTAGGAAAGCATAAAGCAGCCTTTGCTGGAGTCCACGAAGTCCATCACACTAAGGAAACTCAGAGCGGACAAACAACTCATGAAAGATAATGCCTATCATTCAGCAAAGGATCACATCACTTCATAGGCATCAGCAGAGACCTCTAGAGAAAGGAAGCAGATTTATTCTTGGGAGTGATGGACAACAGCACAGCAGAAGATGAAGAGACTGTCTGTCTAAAGGCCACTGGAACACGGACTGGTTTTCCATGAGGTCTTAGGTGCACCAGGGACACCAATATCAGCATGAAAAACAAGCCACCGATGGTAGGAGTCAGTGAAGCTCTGGTCTTATAGAGGTAAACTTGAATTCTTCACAGAATTATGTTAAGCAAGTGTTTGGATAAAGAAAAATATAAAAAAGTTAAAATTTATAGTAGTACCAGGAGGAAAAAAATATTTATTGCTGGGTTAAAAATATGCTGTATTTCAGATTCATTCACTGGATGGACAAAGAATGGCAGCAATTAAAGAGGAGACTAAGGACGTTTTTGGGGAATACAGGAACTCTTCAAGGAAGTATGGAATAGAGATGAAAGGGGTGAGATGTTCCATGATTCATCTACTGAGGAAAGTTTCTGTTGCTGTAATTCAGGCTAAAATAAGAGAAGGGTAGGCCTTTTGCTCTAGGGGCAAGAATACAAGTAAGAAGAAGTGAAGGTAGTGCTCTTACTGATCATATAAAGAGCAACAACTTTTTTGGAAACATTTTATTTGCATATGAATTATATAAAAAGGGCATCTTCTGTAATGTCTTTAATTAGAAACTGAGAGGGCAACAGCACTCTGGGAAGTGGCCTCGGGAAACTGGGGCATCCATTTGTGCACAACTATTACATCTTTAGGAAACCATTTTCTCAGAATGGCATTGGGTTGTGCTTGTAGCCAGAATTTTTTCATGTGAAAATGCAACACTTGTTTGATGGTATAAACAATACTAGGTTGTGCATAAATTATGTTAGATCTGGAGAAAACTGTAGAAAATGCTGTCTGGAGGCTTCAACTAGCCCAGAAAGGATGACAAATTCTGACATGAACTAAACAAATAAAAATGTAAATTTGACAGAAATACCTAAGAAGAATCCAGAGAACATTGCTGAAATACCATCCCCAACATACCCCTCAGATGGGTAAACTGTAAGGAAAATTTCACCTAATCAAAGCTGCATGGATCAGCAGCTTGAAATGGCTATTGAGAAAATACATTCAGGAGGCATAAGTCAGAAACGTATCTGTTTTTAGCATTGTGAAATTACAGTGGCACCAATGACACATGGGAGGTCATATGAACACTGAAAACAAGATGCCTGCACTTGCCAGCCAGCTGTCAGAGTCACTTTGGCCTCGCAGTTGTCTTGAGACTGATAGAGCAAAGCAACAAATTCAGTATGGTTTCTGAAATGATGCTAGGGCTGATAGTAGTGGGAAAGAGTCATGCCAATGTGCGGTGGACTCATCCCAGATGCAATGAGAGTGCTGCACCAGATGGACACAAGCAGAGGAGAAGTAGTGATCTCTTCTCCAGTTCCCAGAGGGAAGAAGCATGGAGGTGATTGCTGGAGGCAGCAGGTAACCATGTTGGCTGAGGCAGCTGAGCCCCAGGACATGCTACAGCAGGAGCTAAAGGCTTCAGCCCTGGCAGACAACAGCAGGATGAATATTACAACTGAGATCCTAAGGTCCTTGTGACAGCACAGGGCAATTCAGCAGTTAATTGAACATTGTTAACTAATTGCTCTTTGAGATTCTGAATAGAATTAGAAATCAGTGGGTATCTGTCTAGGAAGAAAAGTTGTAGGAAAATAGAGAACTTGTAGGAGGATCCTAAAATAGCCCATTGGCTCTAGATGATTACTGATCCCTGCCCCACTCCTTCAATCTAATTATAATTGATTTGTTACCCCCACTGTTGCTGTACCCACAGCTTGGAGTAGAAAGTGAAACAGTGCTTTTTTACATCTCCTTTAAAAGTGACAGGAGCAGCCTCTTTTTAATTGCAAGGGTTAGAATAAGGTCCCCTACACTGCTTAGAGAGACCATATAGGTAAGAAGCACAAGTAAGGAGAGAGAAGAAAAGAAGGAGTAAGGAGAAGATAGATAGAAAATCCATTCTCCTAGCTGGCATTTTCACAACTGGATCATTTCTCTGGCTTCAGATCCCCTGGTCATAATGACAAAATACCTGCTCATCGAAGGAGCATCCCTTAAGAAAGGATAACTGGCGTGTTCATCCAATCACATCACAGCCCTCTAGAGTTTATCTTACTTTTAGTAAAGAGGGCTTTATTTTTAATCCTATTTCTCCACTCTTTAAAAGACATTTTGTTGCCATTTGTACAGTTTATGTTCTCTATTCTTCTAAAAAGAATGCGTATCAAAGAAATAATCAAGCATCCTATAAAGATATAAACCTAGTAGTGCCAGCAACTGTAGTAACAATAAAGTGCAAGAGCAGTTAAAATATTCTGGAATCAGATTCTCTAGAAGACAGTTTAAAGCATTTATACAGTGATCTCTTCTTTACCCTAAGTGTATTGGCCATGTTCAATACCAGCTGCAGCCTGGGATGCTCACAGCCCCGAGATTAGCAGCAGGGGTGCAGAGCTCTGCTGCCCCGGGGCAGGTCTGACCCACTCTAGGACAAGCTGTGCACCCACGTTGAGTCAGTCCATAAGGCCAGCTCCACCCTGCGAGGCTGAAGGTCAGGGACCAGACACATCACAAATGCATGGACACACGCACACATACATTTCATGTGTATCTCTTTGGCCTTCAAGGAGCTAGAGAGCAGGACCTTTGTGAGCTGCCAGTGTACTGTGGACAAGCGGGAGGCAGAGGTGCAGGTCAGTGGGATACCAATGTCTTGTCGATCTGCTTTCTGCTGCCTTTTCCTACTCTTCCAAGAAAATCCTTGCCTAGCAGAAGAGGAATATTGGTTCTGCTATGCTGCAAGGCTTATTTCAAGTTTCAGATTCAGACTGCAAACTGTGATCTGATGCTAACTTTGTTGAAGTGCCTTTTTTCTTTATTTTAATTATTGCCATTCCTTCACCTCTCCCACCATCCATACTCCTGTCCTGGCCCAGTTAAGTTTCTGCAAGCAAACCCTGAACAATTGATTTCACAGGGAGTTTTACCTTTAATTTTGATGGATTTCCCATGTGTTTTTAGAGCCACAGGTCAAAAGCTTAATTCCTTCCTGCCACTATATAAAGTATCCTTCTAAATAAATAATAGATACCACCAAAATATCTGATCAACTTATCAAAACATGAAGTCAACAGTGCCAGTTGGAAGCCAAAGACAATGACACGTGCCCGCATGCATTAATTTTGTGTAATTCTAAAGACAAGCAAAATGACAAGTCCTGTCTCTGCTGTGACACACGGAAAAAATTACAAAACACTGAAGGTGACCTGGCTTGACACTTTCTCCTGAATGGAGCATTTCATGGACTTGAGTCAGTTCATGGTCTCAGTGCAAAACCACTTGAAATTTGGTGTTTGGACATTTGGTTGAGTTCCTGCGTCTAAGCAAGTTTCTGCCTGTTTGCTGGCCCATAGTCATGATATGCGTGATCATATCTACCACAACTGTGAAGTAAAATTCAACACATGAAAACAGGGGAGCACTTTTGAAACAGCAAGGGGGTTTAGTGTCCCATTACTGCTAAAAACCTCTCCACAACTGCTGGTTATCACTCCTCATGGTACCTGGCTTTGTGAGGGACCTTACTCCAATACAAATAAAACTTTCTAGGGTGGTGTAGATGAACTTGTTGTATTTAGCACTGAAACTTTGAAAAGTATTCCTGATCCACAGCTGTGGAAAACTAAAAGACTAGAGGAGGATGCTCCTATGTTTCTATCATGGGTGCTCCTGAGAGTGTACATGGGGGGGGCATGAGGTGATTTTCCTAAATTAATTTCCACAGAGTTGTGTCATTTTTCATCTCCCCTAAATAAAATACAGTAACTGGTAAAGCCTTTTGACTTATAGCCATTCAATCATATTTCTATACTCTAAGTTGTTTAAAAGTATATTTTTTATAAATTTTTAAGTTTGTTAGAAGCCAGAACTCAAAAGAAGGAATTTTATGGACTGTAACTGAAGAAAAGGTTAAAGCTGAGCACATGTACATTTTACATACAGAAAGTGTTGGATAATGTTTTCTCTGTTACAAGGGAGTCTGAATATAACACTTCACAGTGCCTGAAGCAGTGAAATTTGCTGTGTGTTGTTTCTTTCTGCTTGATGAACTCCTTGGTTTTATGACAGATTTTAATGTCAGCAGAAACTGTAACTCCAAAGTACAGTCCCAGCTCCAATGGGGTCAAGTTACAGAATGGTTTGTCAAAATGATAAACTTCTGAATGACTCTGTCCTCGTGGGTCTGACTCCACTGAGGAGAAATAAGAACTTTTCCAACTAATGCACTAAGCTTTGGATCAGCTTGTATTGTGTAAGTATATGTTGTAATACAACAAAGAAAGATGTGGGTATGTTCTCAATGGAACCAGTAAAATAACAAGGGGGAAGATTTCAGCCAGGTATTTCTGCTGTGCCGTGCAGCACTGTGTGCATTGATTCCAGATATACTGGCATATGCTGTGAGGAAGTAGATGGCTTTGCAATGAAAGGGCAGCTATTGCTTTGTATTTTAATTGGATTGCAATGGTTGTGTCTGCAATAGCTTCATGTGTAGAGCTTCACACACACAGCTGAAGAACCTGCATTTCCTTTTCATACTTTTTGATATCAGACTTGGAGGAAACAACTACACTACCACGGCCATATACCTTAAAATCTGCCTACACTGTCATGGGCTCAGGATGATGAAACATCTGACTTTTAAATGGCAAATAATATTGAACGCTGATTGTGTGTTATCTTGAAGGTTTGGATTTATCAGTAGAAGCCCATAAAAGAGAGCTGGCAGTTTACCTTGATGTGAGACCACCGGGAGAAATATTAATCAGACAATATGAAAGGGTATCAAATGTGCCTGACAGCTAAGTCTCATGGTGGCTCGACAGCTTGGACTTTTATAAGAGAATCTGCTCACTCTTTGAGCTCTTCCTTTACTTTTCATTGAATAACACTGTACTTAAAAACTCTGCCTTGCCGTCCTTCTTCTTAACGTCATCATCTCATTATATACATGTGTTATGTATATAATGGAGGGCCCCATTATATACAGTGGTCTCATGTGAGGACATGATTTGAAAGGTCAAGATACCTTCCTCTCTGAGGCTGCCTAGCAGCTTCTTCTTCTCCCCTCGTGCTCCCTACTTCCTTCCTCAAAGAAGAAAGATATCCTTCAAAGGATATTTTACTTCTGGAAACTCTTTAAGGTGGACATCCACATCTGATCATTGACCATGGTGCCCTTACATTTGGTATAGAAATGCTTCCTGATATATTTGTTATAAGAGAAAGCAGAGAGTAATGGGAGAGTAGAAAATTCCCTGAGTACTAGGGCTAGATTTCAACACAGTCTCCTTCTCTCCATCATTTGGTCTTACTTGTTTGTGTTACCAGCTGCCTACTGGCACCAGTGTGATTTTCTTTGCCACAGGGTTATTAAGAACAGGACAACTATTCAGGAGCTGAACACTTCCTTGCTCAAATTCCATTCTGGAAAAATACATAAGAGGGATTTCCCAAAAGCATAAGAAGATCCCTACTGGGTTAGGCCCAGCTAGCCCAAGATTCTTTCTCTGACAGTGGTCAAAAATGGATGGCTAGAATGGAGTATAAAACTAGGATAAAACACAGTATGTTCACTGAGTGCTTCCTCAGCCTTGAAACAACTGCTTCCTTTATTTGTGTTTTTCATTAAAGATTTTTCTGTCTCCAAAGACACCTCTTCTCTAATGACAATTTATTCATGATTCTTCATCCTAGCAACCTATATATGAAAAAGGAGGAACTAGAATGACAGGAATTTTGAAGAC
Source organism: Dromaius novaehollandiae (assembly GCF_036370855.1). Classification (NCBI taxonomy): domain Eukaryota; kingdom Metazoa; phylum Chordata; class Aves; order Casuariiformes; family Dromaiidae; genus Dromaius; species Dromaius novaehollandiae. Next base: position 132,958,080 of record NC_088099.1, read on the forward strand.
TACTGCTACCTTGGGAGTCCAGCTTGTCTGTCTGGGAAAAGGTTGTAAGGTTTAGCTTTTTTCTCCTATCAAAACATTCCTTAATAAAACACAATGGAGCCTACTAGCAGCAACACTGTCCCTGGAAGACAGTATTTGTCACGAGAAGGGGAAGGGAATCTCATGATGATTTCTGTTCTGCTGGTTTTGTCTCTTCAGTCAATTTTAGTATTACTACCAGTCAACAGATCGTTACTTGCTTCACTGAAAGATTCTTTTAGGACTCTCTGGGTCTTGTAGGAGAGTTTTCCCCTGGAAAGTATAATGCAAAACACTTCTGCGGGTGGTGGGGTGGGATGGGGTGGAGAGTCAAGCCTATTATTATCTTGAGAGTGTGAACTGGAGTCCCAAATGTTCCAGTACAATGCGCTTCCAGCTGCTCAGCCTATGTCTCAGGTCAGGTACTGTCCTGTGTGTGACTCCAGGAACACTTCAGTGCTAGCCAGGGAATTTTTACATATGCGCCTCAAACACAAGTGAATCTAGTGAGAGCTGTGCTTTCCTATGTAATCTTTTGTACACACAGGAAAGCAGCAAGGCTTAAAACTTATAAAAAGGCTGGATTTTTGTGATCATGTTGGCTGCATGGCTTGATAGAATAGATGATTTTGCAAGTCATCCTTGGAGATGAGAGCAGTTGAACACATTTCACAGTGTGACCACAACCTTGGGATCCACACAGGAGCAGTTCCCTTGGAGCACTTGGGAACCTGACCTGGCTCAGCACTCAAGTCTTGAACATTACAAAAATGAACTTGGGATCTTCGAAAAGTCTTGCTTGTTTTTCATCAGATAGACATTTTCTTGCTAACTTCACCTCCAGGCCTGAAGTATGTGGGGGGTTCTGGAGGAAAAGAGGGTTGAATAGAAGGATATCATTGCTTGTAAGAAAACAATTTGCAAGGGAAGTGAGAGCAGCTGCACTTGACTTCATCCAGAGCCACTTGCCATTTGAGAGCTCAGCGCTTGCCATTCTGTGACATTCTGCACTGGTACTTCTGGGTGTCCTGGTATTACGAATTGTTTAGCAAGACTCAGAGTAGAGTAAAAGGGATAAAAAGGGTATTAAACATGTCTCGGTTCACCAAAATATGACATATGTAAGAATCCCTTATAATTTATTATACATAAAATTCTAGCTGTTAGGAATGAAATGCTGACTGTAAAGAGGTCACTTGGACTACAGGTATGGAAGGTATAGCATATCCATTATTTGAGTGCTTTTTATTTCTGCAGTTGTCTTTATTCCTGGTAAGGCAATGAATGGTATTTTCTAAAAACTCCAGAGTGTCAGACTGTAATAAACACTGAGTTACAGTGTTTACTGCTACTCAACATGTTTTTGTGCTGTATTAAAACAGGTGAAGATAGAAACAAGCAGTCATAAAAAAAAATCTATTCTTGTAAAACAGAATGTCTCATCTGTAAATCGCTTTGATTTTAGAAAAAACAACAACAAGAACAAAAAATCTCCAAACCAATAAAGTCTGATTCAGCCTCTCAGAGAAAGTAATTCACTGCAGCTCTCCAGTCTCTTGGTGAGTTGCAGTACTTGTGTAAGTCTCTGACAAACAAAAATGGTTAACACCAACAAAGAGGTATAGTCTCATCTTCTTGCATAGGGTATTAGGATTAATCATCCATCAGCAAAACATATCCACTTTTCCATCTAGTGCGGTCTAGTTTTTAACACTGCAAGATAATCCAATTAGGTATCCAATTTGGTTCAGGTAGGAAGAACTGAGCCACGACAAAAATGTACTTCTGTTGGAGAACATCTTCTGGCAACATCAAGCATTTTCTCTATGAGCCAGGCAGTTGTTCAGGAAAGCTGTATAGCTACACTGACATGATGATGTGCGCAAGGTAATATATACGCTTGCATTTCAATGAGGTTTCTTAGCTCAAGTGCCTGTCACCAGTGTTGGCATCCAGCTTTCAGGCTAGCACTAGCAGGTGGGGTGAGACAGCATCTGTCTGCACTCAACTGTAGAGACAAGGCCCATGTGGCCGAAACTTCTTAAGAAATAATTTATTCACTGAAAAAATAAGTTGACTGAACCTACTTGTATTTACCTGATGAAGAGTCCTGTCAAAGAGAATGAAAAAAATAAAAATCAAGCAAATGCACAAATAGATATGTGTTCACCTTTCATTTTCCACATTTCATTTTAGTATGTAACTTCAATGCAATATGAAAAGGGAGAGGGAAACACTCTAAAATTAAATAATTTTTTTTCCCTTTTTTGAGGTCAAAAATGAATTGGAGGTTTTCTGTTTTTGTATGACCCACAAAAACTGCTTTTTCAATACAGGGACAATGACTTAGAAAAATCAATTTAATGTTTCTGGTCCTAAGTGGGTAACCAGGCATTCACTGTGGTTCATGGCTGCATTGAATAAACAAGTTATTCAATGCTATTAGCATTTTCAGCCTGTAAACACTACTGGCAAACACTTTGCAACACTACTCACTGTAAAATGTAGGAAAAATGTTATCAGTGTTTCACAAATAAGTCCCAAATGTCCACATTCTGGATAATCTTCTGCTTTTATTGAGAATTTTAAATATTTCTGTATGGCAAAATCTTATCAAAGCAGTTCGGACTAAGTGGCCTAATGATCTACATATCTTTTTAGTCAGTAGAGTATTTGTAGAATTTTGCTCCTCATTACAGTAAAGGGAAAAAGCAGATGCAGCAGGAGGAGGTGCATGCATGACATTGCCAACATGTGATTTTGCTGCATTGTGTAGATGTCTTCCATATTAAAATGTCAAATGAATGCATTTTATATATACCCATGATATTACAGGCATCTTATTGCTACCTTGAGTATGAATTTTAATTAGACACACTATAGACTAATACGTTAATGATTAAGCTCATGAGCATATATTTTACAGGAAAGAAAAGGTGTTATGTACTGCATAATTATCATTCAATTTCCAGATCATCTTTTCCACAATAGCACAGCAGCTCCTAGATTTGACCTGTGATCCATCTAGTCTGGTATTCTGCTTTCTCAGTTAGTGATTTTAGTGACGATACAAAAAAATACGGTTATTATTCATGGCTGCATAGCTGATATTCAAAAACTTGCCAGAACCCCAGAACCCCTTAACTGTCTTTGGCATATTACTTGAATGTATGTCAAAGCATAAGTGCTGTTCCTGCCTTTTAACACAAAAAAGATGAAGGCTGCGAATTCCTAGTTCTAAGCAGACATGTCTAACTGAACACCACTGAAACTGGAAAACAATCCCCTTCCTCCTTTTGTTTTCAGTGTTGTAAAATAAAGCACTAAACTAGAGCCAGACCATAGAAAGTGTGACTAGAACTTGAATAAAACTGCTCTAGTCTGAAAACAAGTCTGGAAACAGGTGAAAATGCAGCCTGGCTGTGAATGAGTGAGTGGAGGCAGGATCAGGACCATTGACCTCTTCAGAGTCAGCATTTCATCCCTGACAGCTAGATATCCATGTATAATAAGTTGTAAGGGGTTCTTAAATATGCCATATTTTGGTGAACTTTTTACAAAGCTGCATATGAAAATATGTATCTCTGAAGGTCAGAAAGGTGTAATTAATATTTGTACTTGATTACCAATTCTTTGCCAGCAAAAAAGAAATCAACCGTGCTTCCTCATCACAAAAGCTTTGCAGGAAACATAAGTATTTATTTCAAAGAATGTAATCTAAAATTATACAAATTTAAGGTTTTATATAAAAGGATGATGAAGCTTCTGATGAGCTTGTTAGATAAAAATTGTTCATATCTTTCCAGGAAGTTTGTGAAGAGTTTACAAAACTGTTGGAATTCTGTAGAAATGAGAATAGCTTCAAAGCTGCCACCCACATGCTTGCTTTTGGGAACTATTTGATCAGATTGTGTCATGTAACCTCTACAGAGATACTAGAAGGCCACAAAACCCATCCTTGTATTTGTTCTATGGCTGGAAGCACAGACATTATAAGACCCAAATGCCACATCCCCTTCTCATTCAGACATATAATAAAAGTAGCTTCCTTTTGGTCATGTGGTGGGACATATTCAGTTGTGTGAGGGGAGCAGATAGACACCAGGAACCAGGGAATTAAGATGTCAGTGAACAAATTTTCAGAAGATTTTCTCCCTTTTTCTCTCATTCTTCAGAAAGGGATATGGCATGGATTGTTTTGAACTTGGAGTTATACTTGGATTAACCTGTTTGTGGTTTAATATACAGTAGTCCTGTGTGTAGAAGCGGCACAGCTTTTACTGTGTTACCTAGACAAAGTAACTTTGAAATGAACTGACATTCCTAAATTGGTTGAGATTTCTAGACTGTATTTTAGAATTGCTTGATTGAATTAAGATAAGCAGTTTCATAATATCATTGGCAAATAACCTTGATTGGAAATAAATACTGCTACTGCTTTAAAGAATCCATCATTCTCTGTTGATACCAAAATCACCTGCCAGACATGTACAAAGATGGGATAAAATTTTGCTTTTGTAACAAGACTTTGAATTATTTGAGCTGGTTATTGTCACTTGAAAATTGTACCATCCCCTGTTGCATCCAATTTCTAGCACTGCGAACATGTATTTAAACATCTTCATTTTCCTTACTGCCATGGCTGTTTTGCTTTAAAAAATTGTTTTACCTGTGAGATTTATGAACATATATTCATAATAATTTTGCAGTCTGTATTTTACTTGAGACATACAGATAAAAAAATCTAGTAGAGGTACCTGGTTAATTGAATTATTTGACTATGCATATTTTATAACTCAGCATTATCCAAGACAGCTCAAGAAGGAAGGTCTTCCTTAAACCTCACTAGGAAAAGATTGACATATGCCCTGAAACAGTACCATATACCTGATATTTAGGAAAATAATCTAACCTGCAAAAGGGAAGGGAATGAGTCAACAAAACAAGTCTAGTGAGACAAAAATCATGCCCATCCCTCACCACGGAGTGCATCCCACGACCACACATGACCTAAATTAGTAAGTCCACTTGATGCAATGCAGTGTGGACAGGCCACATCACATTTCAAAGTAGTATTACTAGCTGGGCTCCTTCACAGCTAGTTTAATTAGTTCCTATTAGTTCTTAAGCTGATTATTTAAGACATCTTGTGTCCCTGGACTTGCAATATAGAGAAGCTACACCATGCACCTCCTGTGACTCATTCCTTGATTTTAAATGAATTGTTCATTGTTCCCAGCATTTTAAGTTCCTTTTACCTGTGTCCTGTGCAATGCATGGGAAGATCTCTGGATGAGAGAAGTGCTAAGTGCTTTCACTCAAATGAATTTCAAATGCATTGTCATTTTCTGAACTAGGAGGCGTAGTTTGCTCTGTGTCAGTTCAGTCACCTTCATGCTAGAATAATGGGGATTTTAATTACATGATGTTAAACCTCTCACTCTGATGTAGCCATGTATTGGAGGGCTTATCATCAATTCAGCAGTCAATTGAGGAAACCTTGGATAATGAGAGTTTATTAACCTAGGTTAATGAGCCTCAGGCAGAAATGAGAGATTTTGTCCGGCTGAAGTGGAGCACTGGACACAAAGGTAGTACATGAGCAGAATTCAGCCCTCTGAAGAGCTCTGCCAAGGGAACAACAGAGCATTTGATAAAAATGTCTAGAACTGGATGCTGAAAACAGAATATCTGTGTTCTCAGGAGTTACTGCTGTCATGTCCTCCAGACCTCTGTGGACAGGAATAAGGAGGTAAATATTCCAGCAAGTGCAACAGCAAGGGTGAAAAATGGCTGTTGTGCTGGTCTGAAAGGCAGTGGGCATGATATGTGTCTCAGAAGAAGCCATCTAGACCCTTCCCTCAGGGACAGTCATTGACCATCACCTCCCATTAGCTTCCGTGGTACTGACAACACCTCTGCTGCCCGCAGAGCACCGCCTGTCCTCCCTGGACCCCACACCCTGTCCTACCTGCAGAGAGCTGCCTCAAAGTTGTGGTGCAGCCCACAAGCAACAGACCATCTGCCTCCCCTTGAAGTCAGCCCCCCACAGAGGCACTGGCCCCATCACACAACTTCACACAGATGCCTGTTTCTGTAGCATGACCCAGCAGGGATGGGAAATGGGGGAAAAGTCCCATGGCTCCTGACATTTTAAAGCTTTTATTTAAACCTCTATTTAAGCTTTTTATTTAAACTTACTCCACTTCCCCCTTCACTTTGGTGTTGCACACACTTCTCCTCTCCAGCTTTTCTGCCCCACACTGGCAAGACAAGGCATCAGTAGATAAAGGGGTGAGAATCAGCATGTCATTGCAGTGGAAAGGGCAGTTTTTAATTTATTTTATTTGAACTATTAATTCTTAATTCATTTTAAAAAATTGGCTGTGGAATGCTTTGTTTTTGGAAGCTTTTCAGCACCTTTTTGAACAGCTGAAACTGCAGCTAAAATTGTGATAAAAACATTTCAGAAATATTTGCTCATTTGCAATTAACTCTCATTCACAGCTGTAAAGAAGGACAGAAATTATCCAAAGTGAAAAAATGTATTTCATTTTTTTGTCAGAAGTAAATGAGCGAAACTCGAGTGATGTGAAATACTCTTCCTTCCTGTACCAAACACTTTACCCATTGCATTTACAGATGGATATCTGCAGTCCAAAAATGTGCCAGCAGAAGTTTTCTGGTTTTTCACTTTTGTATCCAATCCCTTATGATTCCAAACTCTGAGAAGAGCAAATAGTTTACAATGACTCACTTAGCTGAAATTCTCAGTTCTGAGGTCAGCAAATGATTTGTCCTTGCTGCCTGTTCTGGGAATTCATGTAAGTGGTTTTATTTACTCTTCAGATCTTGCCATTGGCAAAATTCAAATGGACACAAAGTCCTTGAGGTGGCAGATGGAAAAGAAAATGGCCCAAGAGAAAATGACCCTTGATTTCCTGAACTAAAAATAAGAATGTCCTATTTTGTATTTGTAAATATTTTGAGCATCTTTTGCAAAATAGGGTTTATGAATTAAAGTTCCTTCCTCCTTCCCCTGTAAGGTGTCTTATCCAAATTCAAAGAAGGAAAAAGGACTACTTAAAATATCAAGTACTGTGAAGTATACATAACTTGTGAAATGAAAACAGCTGGGAAATGACTGAATAAATAGAAAGAATTGTATACGGCCTGAAGAAAGTTTGGTGCATATAATCCCTAGTTTCAATATATGTAAGACTATAAAGCTATGATTCAATGGAAATAATACTGAAAATATATTTGAGACAGATTTCGGAAAGTTTATTGCAAAGTCTATTGTAAAATTTCCAGTGTGTTTCTTCCTCAGAAGGCAAAATCTGGTAGCTATAATCAAAGACCACTACTAAACACAGCAGACATTTTTTGAGATGTGTTCTACAGGTTTTGACCCAAAATTAGTAATTTATTGAGCTGAAGAAATAACTTATATGGTTAATGACAAACAGAAGCTCTGCAGGGCCTTGTGTGCACAGAAGTTCTTATTGTAAAATTTTTTCCATAATGTCTGTGCAAGTATTACTATGCCAAAAGCTCATCTGTGTATTTGTGAGGCAGTGTCACTTTCAAACCATGGTAGACGTCACAGAGCCTTGTGCTCCTGGCAAGCTCAAATTGAAGAGGCTGTCCCACGCTTCCTGGCAGTCATGCAGCAATCCCCGTAATACAGCGCTGATGGCATCGAGGAGGAGGAGGAGGAAACTGAGTAATTCACTCTGGGCTTGCCTGCTGCTGCCTCTCAGGGAACATCCCCCCAGAGCCAGCACGCTTGCTGTGGTCAGGCAGTTGGGACAGGACAGGACAGGACAGTGCCCCCGGTTTGGAGCGACCTTCAGCACTGGCAGAAGTGGTCTTTGAAGAGGTCTGTGAAGAGCTCGCTGGAGCTGCAGCAGCATGTCAATGCTGGAAGACACCCCCAGCAAGCCACAATCACCACATATATACGTAAATCTATATATATGCATACACATGTATACGTTTCCATGTCTATATTTATAAAAATATATAAACAGACTGGTGCTTGTACCCTAATTACTGTTGTCAGAAAGGTGGTTACTGCTGAAGAGATTGTATTTGTTCATGAGTCATGCAGGAAGGCTCAGAAATGCATAGGAGATTAGTAGTAAATTTGCAGATTGGGGCTCCTACAGAAAGACCAGGGCTGCAAAAGGAGTCTTATTTGTAACCCCTCACACTATTAATCTACAAGGTAGAAAATGCAGTTGTTCTCTAGTGTTGCAAGGCATGTCAAAAGCATCAAAAGCCTGTGGAGTGACCTTTTCTACGGTCTAGGGTATGTGTACAGGCAGTAAGATTTTTTCTAGCTTGCTGCAATGAGCACTGCTGAGAGGAAGGTAGGAAGGGGACTTCAGATTTGTGAGTTGGAAGATACGAGGAGCAAAATAAATACTTTACTTGTTCATAACCCAAGCAATAATATCTGGATCTGAATTAAAATAGCTACTCATGGCTTCAGATCTTATGATACATTTTAAGAAATGTACCTGCACGTGAGTATTGACAACTCAATGTATAAAATACAAAGGTAGATAAAGAGCTAAGAGTATTGATTAAACTATGAACCAGAATACTGTTTCCATTTTTATTTCTGCAGCTACAAGAAACATAGCTCAGATTAAAATGTTAACCTGTTCATTACCACTACTTAGAGGAGGCTGTGGGTCAGGAGGTGAAGAAAACTATCAGTTTACGACTGGGGGGCATATATGGCCAATTATTGTGGGGTGAGACTTCAGAGGGGGAATCCTTTCAGTCTCTCTAAGAGGAAGGAAAAATATAAACTTATATCAATTCCTTAATATACATGTTTTATTAAGTGGCTTGTGAAGTTGAGGGCTTTTTAGCTTTAAGAGGCTGACTGCCAGAGAGCAGGATACTTCAGTAGGGAGGCAGGACACAATTATTCTCATAACTTCTCCTAGAATTGATATTACTTTCAAGTCCAATTAACTAAATCAGGATAATTTCCCAGATACTTTTTTTAAAAGAACTTCTGTATTTGAATGCATGTGGACTGCACTGAAAAATGACATTTCAATAGAAACACAAACCTGTGACCTTCCAGTACTAAAAGAAAAAACTCGCAGAAGTGCAGATAAGGAAAAAGGCAGGTTCTTTTGCTGAAGGCAATATGGTAGACCTCTCTGTGTATTCCCCATCCCAAACCAGGATCCCAGTTAGAGGGCCCAAGCGATGCCCCATAACCATCCCCAACTTCTTAAGCTTTCTCCATCCTTTTTGTCCTGATAGCCTCGGAGTCCCTTGGTCCCCTCGTCAACTGCACCACAGCCCCTAACCCTTCCCACTCTGCTGCAGGCTTCTCACTGCAGAAATACCACTAACTGATATTTCTTAGTCCAAATACTCATCTCAGATCAGAGCTTCCCAAATGTTTCCAGTGCATACCAAGCCGCCCACCCTTTTTGCCCCAAAGAGCTTCTCCTTTTCAGAGCGACATTCAACTCAGAGCTTTCTCGCTTCTTCCAACCTCCTGCCCGAAGCTCCTCCTGCCCAGACCCTGCCTGCCTACTCTTCTGCTCAAGGGTCTGGGCTGGCACCTGCCACTTGACCAAGCCCCCCGACTCTCATCTCCCAGCAGTGAGGGCAGCTCTGCTTTCACACCACGCACTGCAACAGGCTGCCATGACTAGTTGAGCCCACCCTTTCTTCTGCCACATAGCCTCCTTATGGGGTCCCCCCACAGCAGTAAAGACCCAGCTCCTGCCTCTGGCAGGGATTTCTAAAACCCAGGTACAGGCTGCAGTTCGCAGAAATCTGTTTAAATAGGGATCTAAGGCTAGGAAAAGCAGATCTATCTCAGGAAAAATAGGTGTATTTAGACCCTTTATTTCCTTACTCTTACTCTTCAGTTACACCTGGAACTTCCCTTTATATGGGATTTGGAAGATAAAATCTGAGAAAACGCACATGCAAATTTCTTCTTTTTCCTTACCTCTGTTTGGAAAAAAGATAAACCCCAAAGAGAGCATTTCTACCTTTATCTCCCTCCCTCTAGCCCTGCATTTGAAAGGAAGATGGGGGAGGTGAAAGGAGACTAAGATCCAAAGCACTGCCTTGGAGATTGCTTGATCTTTGTAAATAATTACAGTATCATTGACTGAGCGTCCTGAAGCCCTGAGTTACCTGCTGACAGACTGCTGCATAAGCAAACTTTTCTTCTTTTTGCTGAAGGAGTCTTTAAAATTATCATGGGTTAAATATAAGACAGAGCACAAAGCAAACTCACTACCAGTTCCTGATGACACTCAGTCACTTTCCACCAAATCCATATCAAATATTTCCTGTCCCTTCCCACCAAGGGCATTACCTCCATGGTGCTTATCAGTTTGTTCTTTCTAGCATAGCACAGTATTAGTTGTTTCACTTTCACTCAAGCATCGCTTTCCTTTGAGATTTCTCACTCAATCAGAGTGCAGAAGTTTTTTTCATTAATCACTATAATAGTCCCATTTTCACCTTTGGAATAGACACTTCATTCTCCTCCATTTATAGTGCATTAATTCCTATAAGGCACTGTAAAAAGACAACTATGGGTCAACACTCTTTATTAATCCATTTTTATGATAAAATAGCTGGGTGAGGAGGCACAAGGACAACCTGGATAATAAAATCCTGCTTGGTGCCTCATTTTGACCTTTCTCTATTCAAAAATTGCTTGTTCTGGTACAGGAATATGTGTGTTTCCTTGTAAATTGTGCGTGTTAATTTGCCTCCCAGCCTCTCACTGGTGCCAGTGTTAAAAAAGGTGAACAAAAGCCAAGATACAACAGTAAAAGAACATTCTGAGTTCAAAAAAATAGAGTAGAACCAGGTGAGTAAGAGTCCTTGTTTTTCAGCCATGCAAAGGTTTGAAGGACAGAATGAAACAGGGTGGAAATGTGGTCTAAACTCTTGCATAGCAGAACCCACTAAATTTTCATTAAGTGATTCCTGCAAACTGCCCATTAAATGCAGCTAGGGATAGAGCACATCTTCTAGAAAGCCTTCACTAGCATAGTTCAAATGGTGGAAAATCTACCACACTCCTAGGTGAGTTGTCGTAGTAGTTGATAACACACATTACTAAGAGTAATGACTTTTTTTCTTGTCTGAATTCGTCTTTCAACAGCTAGATTAAGGGTCCTTTAATATCACCAGAACAATTTGCTGAATTTGTGGTCTCCAAATCAAACTATGCCATTTTGCAAGGAACAACATGTGTTTTTTTCCAGGCAGAACCTGGAATCACCAATAACACCAGGCTCTTTCCTTCTTATTCATCCCCACCTCATGTGAGTTCAGGGATGTGCAAGTGGTAGTAAAATCAAGCTTTCCACCTCCTTGCTGGCTTGATTCTGCAATGCTAACAGGAGCAAATAACAGCACAGCACTTCATCCTCAAAGTAGGCCTTGTTACTCCCATTTAAAGAAGAAGAGTCTGATTCCTTAAATATTAAACCTTCACTCTGAGAAAAAAAAAGAAATTGTACAAAAGTATAAAACAAGGGCCTTTTTGCACATCCCAGGCATCACAGAGAGTTCTACTGACAGCATCCAAAGGATGAGGAGAGTGGTTTCTATTAATGAACCATTGTAGCTGAAATTAAATGGTATTGCCAGGGGAAACTCTTCAATGTGGCCTTGCTGAGGGGGAAGGGTTGGAGCTGCTCACTAAACCTTGCCCAAGGCAACAGATGCTTTGTGTCACTTGGCTGAGAGATGTGGACCTCTCCATCCACCTCTTCTCCATCCAACCTAACCATTCTGTTGCCATCAAAACCATGTCCAAGTGCAGCTGTCCCTTTTGTAAGGCCAGAAGCAGCATCCAGGTCACAAGTGGGCCTTGCAAGGGAGCAATGGCATATGCAAGCCATTCCTCTTCTATGCAGATACAGAAGCAACACTGGCAATTGATCCTGTGATTTACAGAGCTTCCCTAAAAGCCTGAATTGTTGTTCCTGTGATACTGTATTCAAACCTTGTCTTTCATTAAAGCAGAAAAAAAGTTTGTACTTCAGCCTTTATGGCAGCAGACAAAAGCTTGAAAGCATTAACTGAATGCATCTTAGATACTCAAAACCTGGAATGCAAATACAAAGGAAGAGATTTAAATTTTTTGTTTGTGCGTAGATCTCATTTTTTTTTTTAAATCAGTATCATGACACTAAGAAAAGAAGAGAGGAAGAATGGTTTGAGGATGTTTTTGGCACGAGGCTGTAACAGTGCTAGGGAGCAGCTGCCCTGACAGTCTCTTGCCCATCTGGAGCAGGGGACCTGGAGTGAGGTTTCCATGCACTCCCCATAGAGACCAGGTCAGTACACAGTGGCAGCAGCAGGATTTGGATAAAACTTGCTCCATGTTGTGTCTCATGATCTGTGCAGAATTCCTGCAAAGAAGCTGAGAAGTACTGGGAAAGGCGGCACAATTTCCCCCAGGGTATATATGGGGAATCCGGGGTCTTTCGCTCACCCTGTGCTGTGAGCACTTGCTGGGACACTGTGGCAACAGTGCCACAGTCCAAGCTCCATATCACAGTTCATGATCACAGTTTCATCTAGCCCAGGACATGGAGGGATTAGCCCTAGAGGGTGGATGAAAGGCACCGTGGTTCCTCATTCTCTGCCCTTCCTGTCATCTGCACAAGCATCATCTCTCCCCTGCAGGAGTGACAATTAGAGGAGAACTTCTGCTGAGCCCCCCAGACCTCTCAGCTGGACCAGCAGCCTCCAGGCTTTGCACTGTCCTCTACAAAAGGGGCCACCAGTGATGACAGTAGTGCCATTTAGAAGCAGGTAATGATTCAATGGGAATGCTTTGTGCTTTTGACCCACCAAATTCTGCTTTGGCCATGCGTAGATAAACAAATAAGCACAGGGAGAAATACAATCAGCTTCCCACCAATTTTCAGAATTTAGTACATTTTTACTAACATATTGTTTGCTTGAATATATTTGTTTTTATCTTTCAGGCAAATATTTCTGCCTCATGTGAACCTTTTATGTAAATCAACAGAGGCATTTGGCAAGTCATATCAAAACCACAGCTTTACATATCAGTGAAGCAGAAAATAAATGGAAATAATTACTGATGCCTCCAAGTACAGATTTGTTTCAAAATGAAACATGTAGCTCAGAGAGGGTGAGCTGTATATATCTAATGATTTCCTGTTAGCTTAAACTGCATTGGCTCAGTCAGTTCAATTTCATTCAGGGATATGTTTTTTACCCTCTTTTGGGGGAAATCAGGGAGAGATAATGGTTAGTTGGTTGCTCATTTTGAGCATATTGAGCAGAATCAGAAATTAAACTTAACCTACTTAGCAAATCCTGAAGATAATATCCCTCTCTCATGCTAGAAATGAGAAATTCATTGGCTTTTCAAAGAAAACAGCATACACTGTAGCACTAAAGACATCACTAATACATCCACTAACTGAGCAAACTGCAGTTTCTATATGGTGGACTTGATCACTATTCACTGGGATCAATACTAGTCTGTTTTCATGTATTTCAGTATGAACCAATAATGCATGTCATGAAGCACTTCTGTTTAGTGCCTTTGGATTCTTGGAAACAAACATTTTATGACCCAGAACTCAGCAAATTCTACCCTTTTAGCGTATAAGACTGGCTATGCAGACTAGACCAAAGATCCATCTAGCCCTATATCATCTCTCTTACCAGCTGCTTAGGGAAGAAGCCTGTCTTCCCACAGCACTCTCACAGCCTTCATCTTTTCTCAACTTTTTGAATCAGATGTTTTTCTTAGCAATCCTCATTGGATATCTCCTGCATGAACTTGTCCAGTGTCCCCCTGAAATCATGTAAAGTTGTGGCATCCACATATCCTTTGAGACAAGGACTTTCAGGTATATGGCCCATTGCAGAAGGAATTGTCTCCTATTGCTTGTTCTGAACCTGGCTCTTAGTAGCTTCATTTGATACGTCCTAGTTCTTGTACTGATGACAAGAGAAAGCGAGGAGTTCTTAGTCTGGGTTCATACTCACACACTTCCTTCTGCTTTGGTCCCCTGACAAAGCTTTTTATTTTGCTTTTAATGCTACTCACCTGGTTTGACTTTGCTAAGGAAAAGATGGGCTGGAATCAGTGAATATAAGTTTATTAGGTGGGTGAAGTATGCGTGGGTTGTGGGGGGAAGAGCTCGTTCATAGCTTGCTTCTGCCCTCTGGCAGGCCCAGTCACTCATCGAGCTCCTGGACACCAGCAGTCCAGAGGGAATATCCATTCCTCCAGGCCCCACAGGTAGATGGGAAGTCTAGAAACCTGATTTGGCCTGTTCTGTCTTAAAGCCCAGGACCATGAGCCTATTTCCAAGGAGTTCCTCGCCAGTGCACCTCATGTCCCCCTCAAGCCAACTGTGCCCATGCTCTACATGTAAGCACGTGCAGATTTGGGGTGCATGCACCAAACAGCATCATGCAATGCACTTACAGTCCGTGCTCCTCAGTGGCCAAATCAGGCTCACTGTGCTTGCAACGGAGAACTGCTCTGCCCATGTGAGGGCAGCAATGAGGTCTAGGGCACCAGTAAGACAGTTGCCACACTGGTTCTTTGGTGTTCTGAGTTAGGTAAGGATTTGCTTTGTAAATCCATCTATAGCCATACCTAGAGGGCAGAGTATGAGCCCTGTGCTCCTTTGGTATTTCAGAGCAATAGTTCCCAGACTTCTGTTATTACTGTCCCTACTGTTAAAGTCAAGCTCATGGTGTGTGTGAGGAGTTAACACAGTGTTAGCCGTGACTTCCGGTTGAAAATCTTGCTTCTGCTGGGCCTAGATTTCAAATAGATAATAAAAAAATTGGACTTTTGTGGGGTTCGCATCTCACTTGGAATTGCTACAGTTTCACAAGCCCCACTTTGATTACTGCTCCCCTGCTTGCAGTCCCTGAATATATAAATATGTAGATGGTTGTGTTTCAAAGACCAGTTTTAGTTATTTAATTTGCCTCCATTTTTATTTCATCTTTTGCTGCAATGTGAAAATAGATAGATATCTTCGAACAACAGCTCTATTACATTGCTAAAGCATTTCTTTATGTACTAATTGTACACTAGTCCTGAAAAAATTATAGTGTGAAAAAATGACCATTCCTTCTACCTGTCCACAATTACAACTCTTTTAAAGCTTTCTACCCTTAAAAATGTTAATGGTATTAAATACCATCTCAAACTTGCTTGATGTAGATAAAAAAATCTATGAAGAGTACCTTGAAGTTCAGGCAGAAATTATCTGACGAGAGACAGAACACCAAGAAAAAGGGAGATGTGGCAAAAAAAAAAAAAAAAAAAAAAAAAAAATCTGTGAAACAGCATGTTTTCTGATGTATTTAGCAAAGCAAACTACTGCGAATTTCCTTCCAGTGCTACCTCCTGACAGGAAGCTTATCAATGTTTGATGTGTTGCTGCTAAGCACATTTACATAATTCTGATGCTGAACAAAACAAAAAAGAAAAAAAAAAGATATGGCACTAGCTGTTCTGCTTCATAAAACCTTCCTTCATGGCAGTGTAACAACGCTTTCGCTTGTAAAGCTTTGCTGTGCATTAGCAAGTGCAGAAATGCAGGGGGAAAGCAAGCTCGTGACTGAAGGGGCAGAAAGAGAGATAAAAAGAAAGATAAAGTCACTGTGTTGTTGCCTTTAGCATGTGCAAGCAGTATTTTGAAATGTTTAAAGAATGCAAGATCTGCTTCACATGCCAGAACAGTTGAATGGTAGAGAAATTCATCTCAAAACAGAAGGGTTCAAAGTCTTCACCGGTAGCACATCTTTCAAGGCTCTCTCTACAGAAGTGGACAGGTTTCTCAAAAGGATGCAGGGTACACACAGATCAACAGATATTGCATCTTTAGTGAAATGTTCTTGCCAAGACTTATTCCACAGTTTCTTTTAGCATGCCAACCAGCACAGATTCAAAGAGCTTTGCTTTCAAAACACAGCCTCCAGGTCTGGGGAGGGGGCCATGATGCTGTTCTCTGGGCTTGGACACGACATCCCAAATATATAAAGGAGAGAGACACGATTTTTGCCTTGGGTTACCACAGTCACGTTAGTAGCGCTAGTGCCATTTTTGAGGATTCACTATGCTGAAATTCATGGTCACTTGCCCCTGTTAATGCCAGTGGCATGGATACTTTGTGACTTTTCCAGGCAAAATTTGCAGAGAGCCAGTATCTGAGATACAGACACTGAGCAAAAACTGCAGGCCGGCAACTAAGAATGGGCAAGTACATACAAATTAGGTATTTATTTTCAACAATGCATATGCCCAACAAAGCATTCTATTATTGTTAAAAGCAATTTTCTGAGACTCCTGTTCTGAAATTATTACAGTATTTGTGCTATACAATATTCCCAAACAACCTAACAAAAAAGAAATAATGAAAGAGGACTTATTTGTACAATCTCCTGTAAGCAAACAAGGTAATTTCCTAATTTTTTTGTTGTGGTCTAAACCTGGAACCTTCCAGATCTATTTTCTGCATTAGCCTTGAAGAAAAGGATTACGCCACCACTAAGGTTTTTTTAATTGTACTTTTTCCTATATATACACAGAGCTGGGCAATCCTTAGAATCAGATACCCAATAAATTTACTTAAGTTAATTGCAACCTCCACTTATTTTGTTAGTTCAACAACCATGCCTGAGTGAACTGATTTGCTTAAATATCTTTGCAAAACAAACAAGCTCATAGTGGTGCAAACAGTCAAAGCAAAATACTTCAAACATTTGAATGAACTTTATCACAGATGGCAGGAATTTGATAGTAAGGTTATTTATTTGATGTGCAGCAATACTGTTGAGGCAAAAGTAATGTCTGAACAGAGACAAATCTAAGTTATTTTATACTGTCTTTTAAGATAGTTCAAAAGGAATTCATTTGCTGTGCTTACTCAGCAACCTGAATAAGATGCCTAGCCCTTTACATGCTGTTGTTCCAGTTTCAGAGAAGAAAGGCTGTGAAACAGGGGTGCTTCGTGAAAATACCATAGCTGGCACCTCTCAGAGGCACGGGGGAAGAATATTCACCAACTAATACATTATAAATTATAATTGAGATTCCTTTCTCCCAGGGAGAAGAGAAAGTAACTTGTGTTGTGAATTTCTGAAAATGGACTAGGAGTTTAGAGGGTATAATGATATCACTAAGAAACGCCCTTGCAAAGCAAGCAAAATTATACTGTGCTGTTTCTTGAAAACCACAGGAACTCTTTATTGTTCTGTCAGTAGCAGTTCAAAGAGCTGTGTGACCCCATTAACATTCACTCAGGCATATATAACAAATTGGAGGGGTGAGATTTCTTGAATAGTTAATTATATTTTGTGTATTTGAATACCTAACACTTAGCCATGTGGGCTCAGCTCCACAAAGTGCACACCTTGCACACCTGCTTTTCCTCACAGTTTACTTATTTTTAATATTTAGATGAGGAAGCGGTATCAAAAGCAGAGAAAGAACAGGGAGGAAGGGAATTAGAAAAAGCTAGATAATGGCTAGCTGATTTGATGGCCACAGCAGACCTGATCTAATATTAGCAGCAGTTCTGCTTTGAGCAGAAGTTCGTACTAGATGACCAGAAGACCCTTTCGACCCACATTTCCATGACAGGGAATGTGTAGGAATATTTTGGGTGACACCTTACAAGGCTTCAGCTAGGATCTTGCAAAGAAACTGAGTTTCTCTCCGTTTCAACAAAAGACAGCTCTTCAGGCCAAACTACTTAATTAAAGCATGAGCTTCTAGAAAATGTCAACTTTTCATAGAAAAGCATAATTGAAGAAATTCTGCTGCAGTATTTCATCAGAACAGCAGTTTGGCTGTTTTCAGCTTCCTTAGCCCTTCTTCAGTTCATTTGTCCAAGTGGATCTTTGATTCATGATGCCAAACAGCTACAGACGGTCTCCACGCTGCAGTGGTGGTGGACTCAGCTTAACCAGAGAGGCCAGCAACAGAAAATGGGGATCTGAGGTGCCACCTTGTTGGCTTTGAGTAGGAATGTTTTATTTTCAAAGAAAAGTGTTTGGAACTTGTCTGAAAATATGGAAGGTTTTTGTTCTTTTTTTTTCATAGTAAAGTGATTAACTTCTTCCAGAGAAAGAGAAGGAGGAGTATAGGAGATATTTTGTCCAGTGTTATCAGAAAGCCTACTTACATTGATTGATTAACTCCAAACAATTATCTGTACTAATTCATTAATTTACAATTGCCCCCCCCCCCCCCAGCTTTCCTAACAGTTAAACAAGGAGTTTGAGAAATGACCATAAAGGAAAAATCATCAGAAGAAAGTAAATGCTGTCTGTATTATATTGAGATGTTATTACCAGTGAGACTTTTTAATTCAGGCCCTCTGTGTTCATTAATGAAGCCAAATAAAGTTAGGATTGTCACTGGGACTATCTATGAAAACTTCACTCAGAAGTTACACTGGGCCCTTTGCAGCTGCTGCCTGTGTGTCCATGCACGTGAGTGCTCCCACTAACTCGCAAGCAACATCTCTCCCAGATGCTAAGCACATCTACTACTGAGCATGCTTTCACCAGTTCAAATCTGCTTCTAATTTCTCTTGGAAAATAGCAGAATAAGACATATATTATTCTAGATGAGGTACAAGGCTAGGCAAGCTTCAATTCTATTTCCAGTTTATTAGAAGTTCTGCTGTTATCCTCTCTAATCCTTAAATGGTGATAAACTATTTTAATAGCAACTGTCATAAATAAAAGGCTTTCAGCTTCACATATCCAGCCTCTTCAACTGTCCACACTGTGGTTTATCCCACTTACCCCCAGCTAAAAGCCAAAAAGTCTCCAACTGGAAAATGTGCTGATCAATTCTACTAAGCAGTTAATTCCAATTTTCAAGTGACAAATGTGAGTCTAAAGCCTCCTGTGCTTTTCTTTTTCCTTGTTCTAGTCAAATCCCTAGAGATGTTAGGCAAACAATGAACACAGGCCTTCTCTTGCAGAGAGCAAAGTCTGTTTATCTACCTTTATTTTATATGTAATAAGTCAATTCCTTTTCTTGTCTCCTAAAATTTCAAAGGCATCCTTATTGACAGCCCAGAGAGTGCTTACTCTACATATCACAACAGCTGTTCAAGACAGATAGCATGAAAATGTCTGGAATAATTCAAACTGACCTTGTTTCAATGGATACTAAGTGTTCATCATTAGTTGTGGCTTCATGTTTAACAAAGGTCTCTAACATGAAATACATTCAAATATTGAGGAAAAATTTCACTTCAGAAAACATTTTGAAACTTTTAAGACTACATTTCACAAAAGCAGTTTGTATGTTTTTTATGTGCATATATTGCAAATAGGTTCATCCAAATATCTGCGTAAATATGAAGACCTATATTTTGTACAAATAAAGATTTTGAAATCAGAGAAGTTTTTTGTCACAGATGTTTGGGAAGCAGAGTATTCCATTGAATATTATAAAATCAAGTAAATTTTAATCTGTAGCAGTTCTCTAGATGCTGAACATCATTAGGTCTTGGAGCTGACTCTTTTCAGAAAGAGTTAAATGATTTTGCTGGAAGGAGCTCTCTGTTTTCTTTACAGACCAGTTTTCTCCCCCTCTCTAGGCAAAAGCATGTCTGATGCAACTAATCTTTCCTCTGTAAACACAAGTTTGAGTCATTAGTGAAGACTCTGGAGGTGTTTGCGAAGCTACCGCATGCATTTTGGACATAGATGCATTTTGGACATAGAAAAGCACTGTGATTATGATGCAGGAAAATCTTAGTTTTATATTTTGAGGAAATTGTTAACCTTCTGGTGAGATCTCTGGTAAGACCTCACTAAAGGAACAGCTATTAATCTCTGAGAATCCAGCCTAGAATATCCTGTTTTCTTTAATTTCTCTCACCTGGAAAAGATAACAACCAGGCTTTTGCACAAAATCCAAAATCTAAAGATTTCCTTGATTCTTTACAATGTTTGAAATCCCAAACATAAAAAACAAACAAGCAAACAAACAAACAAACAGACTGTCTTAATTTAGATGGTGTATCTTTCTAAAGGGGAAGGAGAAAAAGGGACTGATTCTCAGTTGCTGTAAATCAGCATAACTCTGCAGATATGCACAAAGCCCCATCTAGTTTATACCACCTGAGAATCTGGCCTCATGTATTTGTTGATTTTTGTCTTTCAGACTTTGATCCTGAAAGACTGATGAGATGCAGAACTAATGAATGAGTCATTTCTAAGTCTACATTTAGTCTCCCAGAGATAAACAACTTTAAAGTCTAATTTGAGGGGCTTTTTCCACTATGTGCTAATGTATTTTTTCTTTTCATTGTCCGCGTCAGTGTATACACATATCTGCATGTGGGTTTACTTGCCTAACTTATATTACCAACAATCTGAGCTGTTTTGCCTTCAGGATGCAATAAAAGAGAACTCTGCCTCTTTTTTTAATACAACCTGTTATGAATACCTGATGCAACAGCATCATAGGTTATTTGTAGCATAGGCAGACCTTTCCTTACACTATAGGTTTCTACAGAAAGGCTGAGCTAGAATGCGTCTTTTCTAGAGTGCTCTTCAGTTTGTTAGGATGTGGATTCTCACATGTTTTAAACTTTCAAGTAATAGCAGTATTGTGTTCTGAAACTCTGTGCAAAGACTAATTGTATCTCATACCTACTATGCAAGGCTTCTCATAGCCTGTATCTTTCACATGGCTCCCAAACAGTTCAGATGAAGTATAAAGTAAGACAGAGTTGCTCACACCTTTGTTGGGTCTCAGATTAAAATTGTGTGTAAGTGAAGAGAAGAGAGTCAGTTCCTTGCTCTAAGGTCTGGGCTGGTGAAGAAAAGACTAAACTTGCAGGGCAGAGGGCCCACACAGATACATGAGCAGTGCCTGGGCTCCACTCACATCCCCCATTTGACTGTAACAAAGATTTAATGCCCAGATCTGTGCTATCCATCAGATTCGGTCCTACCCGCCAACCTAATTGATGCTGATCTAAAATATCATTCCAAAATCTCTGCTTGATTTCAGCTTTGAAAAAGCAAGAACTGATACCAAACAGGAAAGAAATCAAGTGTTTCTTACCAGTCATAACGAAATGGAATATTAAGTGTGCATCTTTTCCAGATTAAATTTGTTGGAGTTAAAATATTTCAACAAAATATTTCCATTTGGACAAAATAGCATTTTTCTGGAAAAAAAAGGCTTTCGCTAGAAAACTTTTTATCAGCTCTAAAAGTTTATACTTTTCACAAAGATTTTGTGGGGAAAAAATAGAAAACCAAAACATTATGCCATGACATGGAACTGCACTTCGTTCCTATCAGCTCTGTGTTCTAGTCTGCATTTTGATAATATTGTTCTAAAGAGCAACATGAAAAACATTTGATTGCAGAAGACAGTATAAGTATGAAGAGATAAGTCATCTTGCTTCTATAATTTAACTGACATTAACTTCCTCAGTTCCACATAATTACAGCAGGAGGGAATTTCCAAATAGACTTTTGTAACTTTTTTAAAACTATAGCTTATATTAAAGGTCAAAAAGCTTCAGATAATTTTAAGTAAGCTGAATTTTCTCTAACCTGGTATCTCATTCCAAATTACAAAGTGAGATAAGGTTCAATAATGTCCGAACACACCTGTTATCTTGATTATTTGACTTATCTCCACATCAGTGCTCTTCTGGATAAATGTACATAAAACATAGTTTCTGAGAGACGCTTATACAAGTTTTTCCTTGTTTTAAGAGTTTCTTAAGAAGAAATTGATCAGTAACAATATCTCATAAAGGCATTCTTAATTCAAAGATGATTGATTTCCCTACATTTCCCTCTCCTCCTAGAAATGCCAGTATCCAATTTTCACTGCTTTGGATGATGATAAACTTAAAATAATTTAAAAAATAAAAGAGCTTTAGTGGTTTTCAGTTAGCTAATGGAAGTTGTTGTTCATAACTTCCATCAGGCTATTACCAAAGAAAAATTGAGTCCAGATCCTTGTCTGTTGATGCTGGTTTTTACCTGCTCCCTGTTCATCCTGCTTTTTACTGCAATGATGGTGAAACTGGAATCTAATCACTATCGAACCCTAAAGTTCACTCCTGCAGTGATTCTTCATTGCCACAAAATAGGCATAGGACTTTTTTAAGACTTACCGTTTAAACCTTCAAGTCACTTTTGGATCCAGCCTGCTGATTCGTACTGTGAGCAACTCGGCTGGGTCTCAGTAGCCCATGTCTTCCTGTTTTTTTCACCAAAGCAACAATAGCTGAGATCAGAGTTGAATGTTTTCCATGTTTTGGGATATTTCTAGTGGCTGTTGGAGAAGTCTCTGCATTTCGGCTCAGAGGACAAGCTGGATATACATATGCATGTATACAAACTGGAGAACATAGCTCTGTTGCTGGGTAAGGCAGAAGGAAGCAGTGTTTCTCTGTACTCATGGGTAGAAGCACTCTAAACTCAAGTCCTGTCTGGAGGTATAGCCACTGCATCCTCCAAGCAAAACCTAGCCAGAGTTACAAATAAATAAATAAATAAGCAAATAAAATTTCTGCTTCACTGCACACCCAGTCTGTACTCACTGCAACACTTACACTTCAGGTCTAATACCCATGTTCGTTAGTGGTCTTTAAACAGCATTCATTAGGAAACGTAAGGCATGCTAAGAAGGACTGTAGCAATCACATTTCACATATTTTACATGCTTCACAATTGCAGCATGGGTTTCTTGGCTTTGCTGTTAGACATTCATGACTGATGCTTTTCAAATGTTATATAAATTGCTGAAAGATCAGTCTCTGGTTAACAGAAGCCACTATTAAATTTTGTCTAAAATCATAGGATAGTAATAAGATCAACATGATACAGAGAGAAATATATCTTCACGGATGAAGAGAACAGAGGGAAGAAATATGCTGTGAGGGGGAAAAGCTGTTCACATTTTAAAAAAAGGATTAGAAGTCAAAATTCATCAAGTTACTGGCAAAATAAGTTGGTTTTCTATACGTCTCTTTCCCCACCTTTACATCCTCATGACAAGTTTATCTTTAACGTGTTAAAACTCAGAAGATCAGTAAGGTCTAGAAAAGGGTATGGTGTGAGCTCAGAACACACAGTAGCAGTTGCCTTGTGATAAAAGAGTAGAGCTCATTAATCAGAGATGGTTAAGGCAGTAAGAATAAATTTGTCCTTGCACGGCTGTGGTGTAATTAGAATTGCCATACTGTACAAATACTTATTTAGAATGTCCACAACAGTTGATTAAAGTAGTGACATTATGCTACTTTTAGATCATTAAATAAAGTAATTGAGAAACAGGGTAGCTGTCCCATTGAGTTGTAATAGACTGACTTGTGTAATGTAGTGTATATAGAAATCCAAACAGAATAAAAAGTACTATGGAGAAAAATGTGTTTTCAAACCAAATGGCGATGTAACGAATATTCCATTTGCCTGTGCATTTACAGGCTTGCACAGTGTTCAGAACTGAGCATCCTATATAATAGCTATGTAGCAATCTCTGCAGGCAAATCTTTTAGATCTCACTAGAGGTGGTCCTGCAACACAGAGTGAATTATCATATGAACTGTGTAATGTATATTCTCTTCACTTAGGGATAATGCATTGCAGGAGCAATTTGTGAAAAAGAAAAAAAGAATATAAATGCAAATAAATGAATTGACAAGAAAAAAATTACTTTCCTTCACCAGGATGGAGAACATAATGTAACTTGAAAGTAAGAAAAAAATTACCAAATGCATAAATTTAAATTATTAAGTCCACTACCATTTGTTTCTTAGAGGGTCTGTATTTCAGAAAAAGAGGGTCTGACATATTGAATGCGATTAGAGTTTCACAAAAGTATTGTGAGATTGTCCAGCAATGGCATTAAAATGAATCTATTACAGACAAAGAGGCTAAAAATTCCTGGTCCAGATCCCAACATTTGAACATACGGGTTCAACTCCACCAGAAATTGTGAGAGAGAATTATTTTCCTTCCATCCACATCACTGTACGTATGTAGCACTTACTGTGTCCCAAAATCTTTTCTTGGAAAGAACAGAGATAGTCATGTAATCTGCCTATCTGAGCATCCATGCATGCACAGTATTATAGTTGTGAGAAATAACAAGGAGCTAAGACAACCTAGATCTGTTTCAGACATCATAATCTTATGAGAGTAGAAGCTGACTGTTTTACTTTTGATGACCTCCAAAGCAACTAATATCATGACTCTTCATTTTCATATGTAGGTCTTGCTTGCATTTCAATTACATTTTAAATACATTTTATATTAGGTAGCAGCAGCTCTTTTAAAATAATAATAAAACAAAATCTTACTGAAGCTATTTCAACAGCAACCATGAGAGATAAAAAAAAAAAAAAAATCCATTGCTTGCTAAATCTGTGTTTTATAACTTGCTTGTTTGCTTGCTTCTAAACCTTGCAAATCACAGCGCAGCATCCACAACTCTCACCACAAGCCAACCCCTTCAGTGGTTAGCAAAGTCTGGGACACACTATCCCAATTTGTATTTTTGAGAGAGACAGTTTCATTTCTGCTTAACATGCAGAAGACAACAATAATGTCACTTTAAATAAGGAAGAAAATACCTGCCCATCACCAGGAAATGCAGCCTCCTTAAATTGCCCAGCACAGAATGTGAAGTTAATGACATAATCATAAGATCAACCTTGGTACTTCCAGGTTTTTTTGTACTTCCAGAAACATGTTGTTACCACCAAATGCAAGTAATCTGGGGGCTCTCTCCAGGTAAACTCCTTCTGGGGATGGCAAAGAAGAGAGGCACAGTAGGAGGCACTGGGTTTTAAAGGAATAGCTTTTTTTTCCACAGTTCAAAGCTGGAGCTGCCATGAGGTGCACGTACCCTCTTATTCCCATGCAGGAGACAGACAGCCTGACAGTCCCGCAGGATTAAGGCTGGTCAAGCCTCTTACTGGAGAGCTGAGAATTCAAAAAATTGGATGGGGTACCACAGCAGCTTGTTGAAATGTAATTTCAGTGGGTATTTCACCTAGCTTTCTCCTCCGTATGACTGGGGTTTTGTTGTTTTTTTGTTTTGTTTTGTTTTTTGAACTACAGAATGGTAGTAGTCTGTGAAGGAAGCCAGATGAAGGATAGTAGCCGCAGCAGAAGGTAGGTTATTGTCCTAGGGTAGGTTATTGTCCTAGGGACTAATTGCACAGCTTGAAATTCTAATTTGTTAGAATAGCTGAAAACTCCCCACACAAGGGAATACAGGCTGAAAACTGCTGGTGGATTTTTTTTACCTCATTTTGTAATAATAAAATAAAGTAGAGACAATTGTGATCTAATTGCAGAGAATTTGTCAGCCAAAATATTAGCTGAAAAAATTCTCCTTTCTAGTATAGTCTTTCAGATTAAAATACACACACACACACACACACACACACACACACACACGTACAAAGATTATTCCTAAGGTATCTATGACTGCAGGATACCTGAGAAGTACTAAAAATAAAATGGAAATATGATCACTTATAAAATCTCCCCTTTAAATATGTAGCCACATGAAATATGTGGGTGCTGAGCGGGGAGGAGGCTGATCTAAGGTTAAAGTCAGCCCTAGGGGACAGGCTACGTGACCTCCAGAGGTCCTTCCAACCTAAAGTAATCCTGTGATGCTCTCAATCATCCAGAATTAACAAGATTGTGTCAGACTACTTCAAGTCTAAAAGTAAAAGTCCCAGGCCTAACAGTAGAGATGGGCTTGGAAGACG
Organism: Dromaius novaehollandiae; assembly: GCF_036370855.1. Classification (NCBI taxonomy): domain Eukaryota; kingdom Metazoa; phylum Chordata; class Aves; order Casuariiformes; family Dromaiidae; genus Dromaius; species Dromaius novaehollandiae. The sequence goes on from NC_088099.1 coordinate 132,983,912, forward strand.
TTGAAGTCCTCTGTGAACACTGCAGCCTATGCTCATCCTCAGGTTTCTCCATCAGGCACCAGCTGCCTTGTCCTCATTTTCCACCTAATCCTGTAACAATATGTGGTTTTACCTAGCTCCTATTTACTTGTGAGCACCAAGTGGATGTGCAGTCCCTGAACAGCCTGAACCATAATGCAGCAGAATCCTGTGACAAATTAAGGCAGTGAGTGAGGGCACAACTGTGAGCCTGTCCTGCCTCTTCTTTGCTTCCCTCCAACCCAAACGCACCCATGTGAACAGCATGACAGCACACCTCCATCTGTGGTGAGAGCTGCCCCTTCTCCTGCCACCCACCTTCTGCATGCAGATGTGCTTGCACAAGGACGGCAAGCTCCACAAGGCAGATGTTGCTGGATTTTAATCCCCCTGAGCTCTCCGATGGATTAAACCTCAAATCTCTACTCATCCTTAATGCTGCAGTAAGTAACACACATATTGGTTACACTGATTTACAGCTGAAATTAAAGCAAAAGTCAAAAATAAACATTTGAAAGTCTACTTTGCAATGGGATGCAAATGGGTTCTGGATTATTTTCTCCCACTAGCCTCTCACCTAGCCTGGTGCCCGCTGAGAGCTATTTCCACAGCTGTATTAACAAAAGATGCTGGCACACATCTCATCCGCCACCTACCTGTAACCCTTCAATGGCCAGTTTGAGGATAGATGGTGTAAGCTTGGAGGCTTGCTTGAAGGAGAAATTACTCCAGTCTATAATTAGGATGAAGCCATTTATCTGGAGCTCCTGATCTTCGATGAGAACTTCCAAGGACAACAGAATTGCCCGAAGGATGTCTATGAAGGAGTTCCTAAAACCAGAATAGGAAAAAAAAAATCAATTTTTGCAGTTATCTTCACACCACAAGACATTCAACTTTGCTGTAGATGAGGCATGTACAGGGGATGAGGGATTTATTCTGGTAGAGCTCTTTAGAACAGACCGTTACTTCAGAAGTCTCACTAAAGCACTCTGGCTCCAAAACTCACTGTTTGCTCTTTGATTTGATAAGTCCTGTCCTCTGGTGGATAAAATAGACCCTGAATTAAATCTCTTTGCTGCTTCTGGCATTCTTTACAATAGATTTTAGTTAAGCTACTTTAAGAGAATATTTGTCTGTGGAGAAATAAAATGGATTCAGGCTATCAGTTTAAAATCCTGCTCCTCTGGATATACTCCATCACTTTTTTTTTCTCATTCCATTATAAAAAGTAAAATTAAAAATGGAAAGAAATCTGTACAATATTAATATAAATGGTATGGTTACAAATAGGTTGCCTTGCCTTCCTGCTTGAGTGCAGGGAATGATTTAAAGTTTTTGTGAAATAAAGTTTAGCAGTTGCCGTATTTTTGAGAGTGAAATGCAACACAGAAAATAACTGCATCCACTCAAAATAGGAATTCTGTATTAATTAGCAGCTATCAGCAGGCTGGCTACAAGGCTTCCTTCAGTTTAAGGAGAATAATTAAAATCTCCATGGCCATGAAGGAGATAATAGCAAGCAACAGAGAAAAAAATGTTGAAATGTTTCTTTCATGTGAAAGTCTGGACTGAAAAGCCTGAGCCTCCGTCTGTTTTGCTCTCATGTGTTCCATAAAAGCATGAGTTCATCAACATTAATAAACTTATTCCAGACTTACACCTGAGGCAGCTGAATCAGGACCTATCCTGATCTCACCTTCCCCATAATGTGATTTACAGACAACAGATTCTTCTGGTGAGCAGCAAGCATGGAAGTCTTCGGGAAGTACAGCTTGCAGTTCTTTAAAATGAAATTGTGACATATCGATATTGTAGCCCACTTTACTTCTGCATTATTCTCACATTTTTATGAGGTCTGAAAAGCTAGCTGCCATGTTTTTTGCAAAACTGAAACTGCCTACTATAGGGTCCATACCATCTTCTCCCAGGGACATTTTCATTTAATCCTTTTCTGCTGTTTTCTTCAATGTAAAATCAGTCATCTGAGCCTACAGGAGCGTTTTTTTAAGATTGTGTCTGAGAAAAAGTCTACATACAATCAACCTAGAATCTTCTCTACTATCAAGACCCCTGAATGACAACGTGATAAATTTGTATCATAAGTAAATGCTGATTTTTTTTTCTTATCCTTTCTCTTTTCTTTTGGAAAGTTTCGATTGGAAATGTACACCCCTTCTCTAAAGACACTACTCTTTGAAAAACCTGTTTCTGGTCCATGCCTTTTTGCATACGTTAAAAACTTCTCCAAAGTATAGTTAGAAGCAATTTGCAATATATATGAAGCTTAAAGATTTCACAATAAAAGTCTCAATATGGACTAGAGCTATATCAACTTTGTTGTTACTGGGTACCAGACCACCCCTCCCTCATTTGCAGTAACAGCACAACCTTGAACCTTTTGAAGTTGTATGGGGAAGCTGTGCTAGACAGATAAACTTAGCAAGTACTTTTCTTAGCAGTGTAAGGTGAGGGATAACAATCAATCAGAGTGGCAACTGCAGTTCTGTGTGTGTGTGGTTTTTTTTTTTTAGTTTAAATTTATTTCAGATAACCTGAGGTACTTCTTTATACTACCCACTATCCAGCTGAAATGGGTGATGACTTTCAAGCAGCATCTTCTAATTACTAGTATTTTAGTAAGGAAAAAGCAACTGTACTGCTAGACCTCAATGTATCCCACATTATCCCAGTGTACCCCAGTGTATCCCAATGTATCCCACCCCTAGACATCTACTCAATGTATCCCATGTTACTCTTTCACAGCATCCCTATCCAGGGGGGGCCAGCCTTCCCCAGAAACTGCCATGTAGAAGCTCTCGGAGGTGTGCAGTGGGTCCTCCTCAAACACATCGTAGCCTGCTCCACTCTTCTGTTAACATCCACACAGAAAGGTATAATCATTCATGGATGGGCTTTCTGGTTATATCAGGGAAGATGGAATAATCCAGAACTCAGCTTAATCCCACATTTGGAAATCCTGAAATAAACTGAATACTAATTATCATTGAAAGTGTCAAAATAGGGCCACATCATGGTCAGAAAAGTTTTCATCCCTCATTTTGGGGGTTTCCTTAATAGAACATTCACATTCTTATTCATGGTTCTGCTGCCTCTGATGTTTTTAAAGGTCGCATAAGGATTTCAATAATGTTGTATGGAAATGGTGCATACAAGGCATTTTCTGTAATCGACTTAAACTCCAAATCATAATGAAATATTTTGTGAGACTGAGCAAAATCTTCCTCTTGCAGTCCTGTGCTTAGGAATTTCAGTCTTTTTTCAGGCAGCTACATAAATCACCAGATTATCAAGCATTTACTTGCCTATACTTCCCCTTCAACTTTGGTGGAAATTATTTGCCTGGGAGATATGGCACCTAGTTTTCTTACTGTGTAACTAATCTGTCTGCCCACTGCCTATGTGCAGAAGGTATCCTCCCCCCAGGGATCTGCAGATTATAAAACATGGTAAAGGAAATAACTCAAAGCCAACATAAAGACTTTTTTCAGATCAGCTACCAGGAGACATGAAAGCAGCACCCAAGTCCTCCAGGTGGGTTGTTTTGCAGGCACACCGTTTTGTGAATGCAGGGTCTGGATAGAAATCAGAGTGCCACTTGAGGCTGAAGCCCTCTTCTCCCTAATCTTGAGGCTCTGAGACAAATCATTCAGCTATGTGACCGATTTGCATCCAAATTATTTTCTATGCATGAACACAGGGCCACTTTCTATTAGTCCATCTCTTTTGTTCCTTTGCTTAATGTTCCCTTTCCTTCTCCAACCCCTTCCCCCTCTCCAGTCTAACCCCCTCACAAAAAACTGAAATAAATTACTATTGCACAAAAGGAAATGTGTAAGGTACTGTAAAGATTCAGCACGGAGCCTGCTGAAGCGAGCCATTAATGAGTTACAAAAGGTTTGCACATGCCCCTGAATGACAAAAGGGAGAGGGGAGGGAAAGAGCCTATTTGCCTTGGCTGAATGGAAAGGTACCACAGAAGAGGCTCTTCGGATATCCTTTGGAAAATGGGAAGTTCCCCCAACAGAAGCTAGTGGTAAAGAACAATAACGTAAAACAAAAATGACAATGGTTCAGCTGAGGGCTTTGGTGGAGAGATTAGCCAAAGGCATAACAGAAAAATAAATAAGAAGAAATTACTTAATTATAAGAGGCGTAAGCAGGCTGCGAGAGAATCAAAAGGCTCAGTGGAGTACCAGGGTGCAATGGGAACAATTAAAGGGAATAAAGACATTGTAGGGAAATTAAATGATCCATCTGCCTGTCTCTGCCACCAGTCATTTTGAGGAGATACCTGGAAAATAAAGCTGAGGGACTGTTGGAGAATAAGGGGTCAAACAAGAGATGCTGCAAGAAAGTGATATGTTTCTGAGGAAGAGCATCAGTAAAGGCTTTTCAGATTACCCTCACAAAACATTTAAGCACAGGCTCTGTTTTAAGCATGTAAGCACAGTTAATTAGATTATTCAGATTGTTAAAAGTAAAAATGTAAAGTATTAGTAGCTGAAGCCATTAAGATTAACTGGTACTAAGCAAAATAAGCAAACTGTTAATAAAAGTCCTGACTGTCCCTCAAGACAGCAGGCTAACAAAATTTGTACCAATATCGTTACCTGGGGAGTTACAGGCAACTCAGCTTAGTATTTTTAAGCAAATATACCATAAGAGCATCTCTCCCGTAATACTGAAAAAGTGGCATAGTTAAAAAGAAATGCAGATAGCAGGCATTTATTTACTTGCTACAGGCTGTTTGGGATACCAGTTGGGTGAAATTATCACTTTTTAAACATAACATAAAAGTGAACTTGCTACAATGTCATATTTCACATAAGCTAACAAAAGGATAAGTAAAATAAAGCTGGTTTCACTGAGTCTGTTTGAACACCTAAGGAAGAGAAGGCAGCAGAGCATACCTCACAAAAATGTTATGGCTGAGACTAGACCATTTAGTGTGATGCAAGCAAAGCTTTGGCATAGATAGAAAACAGGTAAGCGACCACATCTTGCTTTTTTTCCTCCCTGCACCATAAACCACCAGCAAGGAGGAGAAAGGCATGCTCAGCTTCCAGTGTGGGAGAAAGCTGTCGGGATGTGACTTGGAGTATTCCTACTGGGAGTAAAATGGAGAAGAGGAAGTGGAAAGAAGAACAACCAGGAAAATATTTTCAGGTTACCCCAAAGTATTTAAGCTAATCAAAACTGAAGAAGCTGTAAGGCAAGGCTTAGGGCCAGGAATGAACAGCACGGTAGTAAGTGAAGTGCAGTGCTGAGGAGAGAGAACCCAGGAAGAAAAGTTTTGAATCGCTCCCACATGTGGCCAAGTTATGCTACTCATGAAGAAGCCCTTGGAATCCAAAGAGCGCCAATTTTTGGAGCAGAGTTTGTAGATTATACAAAGTCACTTAATTCAGCAGATTAAGCTCCCTGTTCTACTCATCACTAAGAAAGGCCTAACTTCCCAAATGTATTCTTAAAAAAAACTTTTTTTTTTAACATATATATTTATTTTAGAATTTTAAAACTTGTCTCTGCTGCAAAGAACCGCCCAGGCCAGTCCTTGCAGGTTCATGTCTTGATTCAAACTCTACAGATCACAAATAGCTACACTGCCTCCCTGGTATCAGAGTGAAACAAGAGTGAGTCCAAACACTGCAATACACGATCTCCACATTTCAAGCTCTTTTGATGAGGAAAGGCCCTGTGTATGAACTGTGCATGTCAGGGCAGTCCCTGGCTGACTGCAACCTTGAAGAATAACTGCAAAATGAAGGATCTTGAATAAACATGGGGACTCACTTGACTAATCCCACACCAGAAAAGATGAACAGTTGAACAGAGGAGTTCACAGCTGACTCATGTGCTGAAAAGGGCTTGTTTGTATCATCTGCCTGAGCTCTGAAGAGTGTAGATGTGCACAGAAATTCACAAGACTTATCTAGGATTCACAAAGAAAAGGGGTTGCATTCAGAGCAAATGTTCACAACAAATATTTTGACCAGTTGCAAGTAACTTTATTTGTGGAACAATTCAAAGCTATTTCAAGTCATTATCTGCAGAAACATGAATAATTCACTAGTACACAAACTGGAGAAATTCTTACACAACAATATGATATTCTTTTCTTATTTCATGAGGCATCAACACTTTCTTTGTCCTGCCATACTAAGTTACATTTTTTTTCATTTCCACGTAGAACCAGAATATGTGCATATAAAACTTCAATTCAGTAAAAACCAGATTGCATTAAATTAATATGTCCTGGCTCCAAATTATTCTTCTGTCACATCCAGTGTAGCTATCCAAGGCTGTTCCAGTATGTCAGCTTCAGACAGGCAGCTCTTCTGCTTTGTAATGAAAAGATAGCAAGTTTCTCCCCACAGCATCTGTGTGAGGCTATAAATAAAATTCCCAAGTAACTTCAGATCCAGAATAAAAAGACTAGATAGATAAGTAGAGTAAATTTTCTCTTTGGAAATGCCTAGTCCAACAATGCATTGCATACAAAGAGTAGAGTTGAGTAAGATGAGACCACAACTGTATTTAACAACACTACAGATCTACCCCTCTGAATGGACACCAGTCACCCACAGATATGTGGCTGGCTTTGAACTCCTGCTTTGGGTGAGCTGGAAGCCTTTGCTGGAGAAGGGGAGATGTAACTGCCTGCAGAAAGGAACTGCACCATTTTATTCTTTTATCATGCAAAAATTGCCTCTCAGAGGCATTCTTGAAGGTATAAAAATATTCAACATGTTATGTTTCTGTCTCAGATTCTTTTATATACAAGTATTATGAGTTTTTCGCTCCCACTTTTTACTTCAGTTGAACTCCATAGCAACCATTAGCGCCTGAATTACACGCTCTGCTTTCAAGTCTGTGTTACAAATCTCTTCCTACATACACTCATTCATATTGTGAGCACACTTACCAAATGATTACTTTGTCCCTGACGTTAGTATGACTGCGCAAGGACCCTTCCCAACTGAGAACCAGGGATCTTTGCAGCTCCTATGTTTGGGGAGGGAGAGCACAGGCAGCGAAGCTCGTTGGTCCCTCTGGTGGGGCCAGCTTTCTCAAAGAGGGACACGCAGGGAAACGGGGAGGTGGCATCTGCTCTTCCCATTGCCTCAGTCGAGGGACATGTCCCACCAGCTTGCAAGGAATCAATCCAAGAGGATGTATAAAATTGTTATACCTCTGAGAGCTGCAAAAATCCCTCCCCGAGCTCTCCAGGACCTTGGTACCAAACGGAGCAAGCAAGGTTCTTGCAACCTGTCAGAGCACATACTTAGCATTAGAGCACAAGGACTGCAGCTGCTTGGCCGGGCTGCTGGCAAAGCTCAGGACTGTGTAGGGTGAAGCTGCTCCCAAGCAGTCTGCAGCTCTGCTCTGCAGCTCTGCTGCTGAAGGTAAAGGCTGGGATTGAATCTTAGCGCAACATGACCATTCCTCCAGGTGTGGATTTGTTCTGTTTCTTAAGAGATAAAGTATTTCTGAACTACACACTGGCTATTTTTTGGCTTTTTAGCACTCAGAGCAATGCTGCATTTGTATACTATGCAAATTTCTCTGTTGAGGAGGAATAAGTGACAGTCACAGGCCATGTGCTTATGACTCTGTGGAAGTTCTTAAAAATCCTACATTTATGCCACTAAATGCAGTCACTCAACCACTGCTACAGAGCCACTGCAGAGCACTGTGAGGAGCCTGGGGAAGACAGACAACATGTGCATTCCAGTGTTAGCAGCTTCGGGGAGTCATTGGCGGTTTGCGGTTAGTAGCCTCCACCTAGAAATTTAGGAGATGATGTGTGGGAATAGACTGATGGTCCTCAGCTCCAGATATTGTTTCCAAGAGGCAGGTTTTAATCTCCTACCATGCTTCTACCACTGTTGTGAGGATACTGTTCCCTTAAAGCACAGCTGTAGTAATAATGAAATAAGAAAAGTGCCAAAGTTTCTTTGCTAATGCTTAGGTACATGAACGGCTTATGGTTGGAAGCATTAGGATTGATGACTTCTGTTGTTTTATCCTATTTCATGCGATTGCATAGCCTTTTCTTATTCCCTCTTGGCGTTGCAATCCATTCTTGCATCTCGCTAAGCTATTTGCCTCAATTTCTTGCATCAGTGAGTTCCTCAAGTTAATTTTTCATTATAGAAAGGGAAAAGATTTTCTTCTGAACATTCTAAGTTTACTGTTTAATCACAGAAAGCAATTACACACCTTCTTTCTTCTATTATTATAAGAAGGTACAAACAACATCACCCATTCAGTCTGCATACAGGACATGGCCACATATTAAAACCCAATATGTTCTGCACTGCACTTCAACTTCATCATGTAATAAGTTCTGCTTTACTAGGTCATTGCAAAGTTTTTCCACAATTTTTGTTAATCTTCACTAATCTGCAACATTTTTCATTTACTCTTTTCATCATTCGTCTCACCTGTGTCTGCTGAAGGATTATTATTGCTGGGCACTATGGTAGCATGATTTTGCCACTTACAAATCCCATTCTCTGCCTGGAATTTCAGGCCCGCTTTTATGTGCAAGGCAAGAATTCACTTCTATAGGTATTAGGTTTCCTGAAAAGATTCTTATACAGAACTTTTCCAGAATATTTTTGATTAACTAACCAAATAGTATTTTTACATATTTTACTATAGACAATTCTAACAAAATTACTTTATTACCCTCTTTTTTTGCAATCAGTCACTCCAACAGCAGTGACCTCAATGAAGACTAGATCAAATAGCAAAGGTAAAAACCATAACAGCTCACTAATGCATACATTCTGAAAGTGCTGAGTTCAGAACTACAAAGGTCATATTATTGTTGGAGGATATTCAAACAGCACCTGGTTATTCATAGAGCACTCATTAATCCTGAAAGCTCTGCAAAATTTAGCAGAATGCCTGACAGTTCATTTGAAATCACTCGTTTCTCTATCTCTGTTGGAAAGTTTTAGCTGTTCAGATAAGAAGCAGACTTCTTGTGTGTGTTTGAAATTACAGTAATGAACTTTTAGCTGGTAATCAAAAACTAATAGTGAACCCAAACACTATGCATGAAGTCACCTCTTTTCTTCTAGTATCTAGTCTGAACCCCTTGTGCAAGCTCTAAGGTTAGAGGAGAGATCTTTAGATCCACAGGTAGTGTACAATTGGTGTGTTTTACAGAGGAGAGTTGAAACTTGCCAGTGTAAGCTAGGGAACTTAGCTGGCACTTCAAAAAACCTTCTGCTTCAGTGTCCCTTTCAATATGTAAAGATTTATGGAAGGTTCATATGATGCTACAGGCTGAAGAAAATCAGCAGAAATCATAGGAAAGTTGGAAATTAAATGAGTCCAGATGGTTGGGAGCAGACTGCATCAGGCTCAAGAAATGATATTCTGCTCAGTAGGAAGAGCAAGGCTGTCCTGAGTATGGTGAGCAGTTACGGCAAACTGAGAATTTGTTTGGAGAAGAACCCTGTACACAAAATTCCAGACACTGTGTGAACATGACAGTTATGTGGTACTATGTCCCTATAAATGCATAACATGAAGAAAAAGAAAAATAAAATACAACATCCCAACAGGCTTTGTAGAGTGAGTGCAACAATGCAACACCCTCCTTTGCATGTGTGAAATGAATGCACACATGGAGGCAGACAGCTACAGGCCCTGCCACAGTGGCATGTCCAGAAATACTTTACATGAATCTGATGGAGAATGGCTTATGGACCTTCACTGGCAAAATCATCTTGTCATAGGAATGTATGTTTCCACTTAAAGATTTTTAAAACAGTTTTGGTATCACTAGATGGTATAATGGAGAACAAGAGGGACCATGTTTTATTCTTCCTTTCGAAAGGAATGAAAGTGAAAAGCAGAACACATGTGAGCAAGCCACCAATGAAATCAAAGACATGATTCTCAAAGAAATCAGTCAGAAGAATCATAGTCTCCAGACTTACAATATCTCTCCAGCCAGAATGCCATTTGAAGCACTATACGTTATAGAGGTCTATATCATTATATAGAGGGTGATATAAAAAAGGTGGATATTAGTAAAATAAAAGGAGTGGAGAACCTCGGCAGTACCTATGCCTGTTTGGTGGAGAGCATATTAGGGTTTTGCTAGAACAACATGAAGAACAGATTGATGAAGCCATGTGGGATGAAATCACCAAAGGAAAATGTCCAAAGCTGAACCTCTTCAGAGGTACTGGGCAAAAAGAAATCAACACATGAGAAAAAGATGTGACAAAAAGTAGATACACGGGTATATCCCAGTAAACACCAAAAATGGCTAGAAAATCAGGCAAATGAGCATATATTGATAGGCAAATCTAGACAGTGGAGGTGGTAGCCAGGAAAAAGATGTACAAAAATGATGCCAATCACAAAAAGGGTTATAAATGATTTTGGTAGGAGCCCTTATGGGACAATAAAAGACAGACATGAAAATATTCTCACGAGTTCTTACAAACAAATGAAAAGATGTGTCAAGCGTTATATATCAAAGAGTTTTCCCTCTGGAACAATATGCAACTTTGATATAGCAGACAAGATGGAGAAACTTGATATTACTGATGTAGAAATGATCATTGGGGAGCTCAAAACAGATGCCATAAAGAATCGTAAGACAGCAGTCTAGGAAAAATTAACCACGTCTGCTCAAAAATAGTTATGAAGAAAATTTACTATAATGCTTCAGCCGAACAGGGAAGAAGGACCAGAAAACTGGAAAAAAAAGAACCTGCATAGATTTACAGTAGAAAAGACTCATAAGACTGTTAAAAGTGTCCAAGATCATGATGCTGCCAGCCACAAACAAAATGCTTTGCACAGTTATGCTGAAAAGAATATGCAGTGCCATGAAGTTCAAGAAAAATTAACTGTTTTCATGTGAGCCATTTTTTCATGGAACATCACTGAAGAAAGTAATGCATAGCAACCATCATTCTCCCTTAACAGAACAGACTTTTTGTTGTTGTTTACAGAAATACACTGAAAATGGAAACAAAACATATCTGTAGAAGACTCCAGACCTTACAGAATTTTTAGAAAGATATAAAATGTGCTATGATCCCCAGCCAAGAGTGAACAGTCTGGTTAAATGTTAACGAGTGGAATTAGACAAGGATATGTCTCCTCACACACATTCTCCAGGTTTATCACAGATTCGTTCGGTGTCAGGCCTCCTACATGGAAACCAGCTGGTAGAGGTTGTGTTGGGAGATCTGGATTTCACTGACAGAATATGTCAATAAATGAAATGAAATAAAAGACTGATAACCAAATAAACCGTATAAAGCTGCATTTCAGCCGTGTTCGTTTATCCAGACCCCAACTCACAAGCGATTGCCTGGCCCAGCCTTTTTACAGCCCCGGCCCTCTCAGCAGTGCCTGACACCCTCCAGGGCTGGGGCTACCCCAGCTGCCCCCAGGACCCTGCTCCCTCAGGCCCTAGCAGCAAGACCCAGCTCTGTCCCACTGGCACCCCCCCAACACCGGCACTAGGGAGCCCCCAACCCATGCAGCACCCTCATACTCTGTTCCCCATTTAGGGAAGGAAGTTAATGCTTTTTTACTCTTGTCCATTTAGACTGAAAACTTTCTGAAACAGGTTGAGCCTTGCTATGTTTGTTTATAGCTCTTGGTATGATAGGACCCAGGTTAGGAGCATATCCCCAATACAAATCCACTGAGGTCAGTATTATTACAGTGCCAAACTGTTAAAAGCAAGAGAAGCACCTGGCCCAAAGATTTTCCACCTTTTGCCTGGTAGCAAAAAAAGAACCAAATCATGTGTGAGATTGGTTTGGTTGCTGGTGAGCACAAACTGGCCAGCACTAGTGCAGCATCCTTTTATATGCATAGCAAAATAAATGCTGTGATCAACAAGACCACAAAAGTAGTCTGGATTGACTAGGTAAGAGTTTTGATGTAACTTCATTTGAAGTTTGTGCATATAATTGTGCGTATTTTATTACATTTGACAATTGTCTAAGCTTACTCTCCTGCATAATAATAATCACAACCTTTACTATTCACAGTCTGTCTTTCCCAGGCTCTAGTACTGTTGAATGGGATGCAACAGTAAACACTTCAGGATTCAAACCCACCCTACTGAGGCAGTCAGTATTTCCAGCTTGGTCATTCAAGAAGTATATTTAAGGTCTTAGAGGGTGGACACTCAGCTGTACCAGAACCATATGACAGTGTAATTCAGAATTAAAATGAAGGTGGTTTTACATTAAATAAATTTCCTTGAATATAGGGATGGGGCTGCTGACAGGCAGGGGTAGCCAGAGCATTGAATGCCCGCCCTGTGCTATTCCCCTTGGCAGCAGCTGATGGGAAAGGCCACGTGGCTCCCACATTGGCTGGAGCATTCGCTCCATGAAGGTGTGGCCAACACTGTGGCTGCATTGTGGCATTTCACACAACAGCCAGGCTCCTTATTTCAGAACCACCCACCCATGGAAACACCTGACACCTCTGAAAGACAAACATGGGAAAACCCATTCTCCCTCATCTCATCTGCATACTCCTCCTGCCAAAATTTGTTCACTGGTACTTGCCTAATTTCTTTGAATTTCTTTTATTGGGATCATGACCGGCTTTTCCAGAAGGACTACCTAGATAAATATTCACTAATTTTGCACATCACAGGCACAGCAACCTTTGCACAAAACTAGAAGGCTGTAGTTTCAAACAGGTCCTAATCCAGCAAGATAGACACAAAAGACCTTGGAGACAACTGGCTTTTTCAACCATTATCCCCCTTAGTGTACAGTGAGTGGGAGGCACAGTTCCAGCACAGGAAACCATGACAGTGGAACATCATTAAATATCAGAACTATCCATTTTCAAGTATAATTGAGGCATAAAATACTCAGCATGTATTCAGAATACCAGAAAGGAAAATTGCTTTTACACAACATCTTTTATATACAAGATAGTGTGCTGCAGTTTTAGAATATAATCTTTATGTTCTTAAAGCACAAGATAGCTCAAAGCATCTTCTGAGTTAAGTCTTTTGGCAAAGCTAATCTAATCCTAGAAATAAGGGGTAGGAAGTGGCCTGACAGTATCCCATACATGTCTTGCACTGCATCACCATAATTACTCCTGGCTGTCTCTGACTTCTTCAGTAAAACATCCAGCAATGGTCAGTCCACACACTGCCTCAGTGACATGTTCAGGTCTTGAACCAGCTTAATCGTTAGAAAATGTTTTATAACTTTGAGATATCAAATCTCCTTTTCTTCAGATTAATTAATTTTCTTTTTGTTCTGTATTCCCATCCTCATGGAAATGGGGAGCAACTTGTCATTACTACCTTTTATTAAGACAAAATTTTATATGTATAGGAAGATCCCTATCCCATTTCTTTCAGTTTTTCTTATGTAGTCATATTTCCCAGACTTCTTGTTTTCCCTTGTCTAGACTTAGCTCTGATTTGCCTGTTGTAATGTGAGTACTAGCTCACATTACAAGTCAATTAAGGTGAGTAAAGGTGTATGTATCCTGCAGAAAACATTCTTGCTAATAGAGATCAGAAAGACACATTGCTTCTGCAATGGTATCACCTTACTGAATCATTCCATTTGCAGTCCACAATTTACCCCCAAATCCTTTTGTGCCAAGTCAATTTTTCTTCATTAATTGACCATGAACACTTTATTTAACAAACCAGGAGGTGAGAAAAGCCCACTGCAACCAAAAGTATCATCCAGGACTAAAGCAGTAATGACAGGTATGCCAGGTGTCTCAAAAGGCTCATTGGCATTTAACACGGAGTTTACATCTGATATGCCTGTTTTGAGGCAATGATAATGAATTACATCTAAATTAATCATGTAAAATATGCTCTGAAGAAAGTGAGTGTACTTGTACCTGTGTATGTGTTTTAGCAGAGAATAATAATAAGATGCTGAGAACAGGAAAGACATTCATTTGCAGCTAAGGTGTCCACAAATTACCACTTTCCCAGACTTTCAATAGCTCTTTTATTCAAACAGAATCGCAGGCTTTATCAGAGTGAAACTGAATTTAAATTGCAGCAACTGACTAAAAGTGTCTTACATGTAAATGAGAACCTAACAAATGGAATGATTTCCTACAGTTTCTCCCTAGGTCAGAGTTTATTCCTCCTCCTTTTTTATCACAGTTTTCAAATGTATTTGGAGGTGTATTTGGAAGCAGGGTTTTTCAGTAGTCTTTTTCTCTTTCAGATGTAAACCACATTTCTCCTTTTGTACTTACACAACAGACAGGATTATCCCTGGGAAAACAGGACCATGCATTCTCATTCAGAAACCTCACAAGGTGAGAACAACTTAGAGGATCACAGGTCCAAGATAATAGGAGAGTATGGAGATGTCCTAGGTAAGGTTGCTGTGCTCTGGTGTGAAATTACCTGGTCAGAAACACTTCAAGATACATAATTCTCTGTGCTAACACATCCCGTAGCACTTTGAAGGGTCATATGCATCACATATGTGCTGTAGGTTGATCTGTGCATATTTTAGGCACATGACTGGGATTACTGGCCTAGCTGACTCGTGGTCCATGCTGGGTGTCTGAGATCCTTGGTGAAATACACAAAATCTTAGTTATGCTCAGACAAAGTCTCTGGGGGAAAACTGGGGACACGAATGGGGAAATCCAAGCCCTGCCAGGGTACTGTTTAGTCAGCCTGACTCTTTCTGCCTCATGTTCCTCTGCACTTCCAAATTACCAACTCTCGCTCTGGTGTCCCTCCACTTCCAGCTTAGCCATGCCCTGCTTTAGGCACTTGCAGTTTGGATCTACTATGAAAGGAAGTTGGAAGGGAGAAAAGGGTGAAAGGATTAACACTGGCGACTGAAGCACGAGTCCCTGGCCATGTCATAGCAGTGACATTGTGCTTGCTTGCTCTTTTCTTCTCCTTCATTCATATCTGAATGTACAGAATGCAGTTTTTGCACTGACACAGGTATAAATCCAGGAGAGCTGTAATCCCGGCTCTGTGGGAGGGAGCATAGGGCTATCTATGGGGAGGAACATGGAAGGCACTGGGGATAGTTTGTGACATTGACTGCAACTCACTGAAGGAAGCAACACAGGTTTAAAAAGGCAAAAAAGGCTTTTGCTGCCTGCTTTTACAGGCCATCAACTCTGCCTCTTGTAGGGTACATAAAAACATGGGTCAGATCAAAGGTCCCTTTGGTCCAAAATCCTCATTGTAACAGAAGCCAGCACCAGACCTCTAACAAGGGGGCTGGAATACTTTGCAAGCTGGGAAGGTTGAAATGGCAAAAGATTTTGATTTGCCTCTGAAAGGTAAATACTGTTTCTCATGTACACTGATATGCTAACTTAAAAAAAAAAAAAAATAAAAATAAAAGGTAATCATTTCACCTGTCACTATTTCTGCCATGGCATCAAGAGGTTGTTTTTCATTGCACCCAAGATTCTTATTTTATAAAATCTAGTTATTGTTAATTTCAGAGGAAAACAATTAAAATAAATGGGATGAATTAGTATGATTTTTTTCTATATAAAGCAGCAACTTAGAATTTTACAGTTTCAATCAAATCCTGAATTTCAGCCCCCTAAAGATGCATTATGGGATAAATAATCCAGATCTGTTTTTCAAATAAATTGTTATTGATCTGTATAGCACCATGATGTTACTTGGTGATGTGATTTATACTGCTTGTATGAAAGATAAATTGCCTCAACTATAGTAATGCATGCACAGACATGCTCCATCCACTGTGTGTCTGCAGTGGAAAAGTGATACCATCTTTCCAAAAGGAGATAGCACCAATGGAGATATTTACATTTTACCTTTCATTTAAAATGAATCTTTGCTGCAGCAAATTTGCTCAGCATGAGCAGCAAATAGGTAGTTAAAGATAAAACAGTTCCAGAAGGAGACAGACTGGCTGGCTTTGCCCTCTGTGCCCTGCTACAAATGGACCCTTCAGGATTTTTCCAGAGCAGAGATTATCATAGTCTGGGAGCAAGAGATAGTATTTATTACTGACCCTGTGGTTCCTGTGCTTATTAAAAATTGCAGCTGTGAGAGTGCAAGTAGAATTTAAGACAAGAATTTCCCTTTCCTCAATGACAGATCCCATTTTCTTCTCTTTAGGTATCGAGTATCTTGTCCTGGCAAATTAATTGTGCTGTTCCACTTGTTTTATTGCCTTGCCCATGTCAAAAGAGGCAAAATGCCTCGTACTGAAGAGCTTTAACAAGTTTATTTTTGTTAAGACGGTTTACTGGAATGCCTGTACTCCTCCACACTTTCTCCCCACCTCCTTCTCTCCCCTGTGGGTTACATTTTTAGGTGTCTATGGTTGATGGTTTGTCATATCACTTCTTTTACTTTGTTCTCAAGACCTTCACAAGATACATGGTAGGGGTATGCTTTCCAGTGCAGGCACAGGAGCTGACACCTTCCTCCTCCTCTTCAGCCTCAATAAAACCGACAAGCAACCTGAAGCAACATGACTTGGGAGCAAGTGAGAATTCACCTTGCTGTGCTGTTCAGCTTTCACGGAGCTCAGGCTCCCACCACCCACACCATGTACATCCTGACCAAATTCTTGTCTGCTGTAAAGTCCTTTAACATCACATGGTCTGCTGACAGCAGGCGTTCCCAAGCAACCCCCACCCTGGGCTGCTCTGAAGGTGCGACAAATGGAGAATACTCCACACCTGCCAAGGTCTGTTGTAAGAGGCAATTATTTTTTAAATGCAATTGATATGGAGAGGCTCAGAGTTCAGAGTCTAAAATGCTTCATGGCCTCAGGAAATAATATATCAAAAAATTATTAGAATTAAAAAAAAAAGCAAGTGTATTGAAGGATTCCATCTCTGTAACTTCACTAATCTCTAATGCTTGTTCTGTGTGTGTAGCCTATTAAATAGCTAGTCAGAGAATTATAGCTTTATCTCCCCTGACTCTTTGCAGTCTGTTCCTGCTCTAATACATGAATTCACCTTAACCCATTTTATTTAGATTGACAAGTTAGAAATTGTCCAGAATATCAGATATTTGCAAAACTTGATTTAGGAAAAGCTCTGACAAAAAATATTCTCATCTCTTCCCACGAAGTCTCAGCTTGAAAAGTGCCTATATTCATAAGAATATTCATGGTTACCAATTATTCCCAAGGGTCGAAGAGACAAAGAACCAAGTAAGATGTCATGTCATTTGGCTTCACACTATTCTGTTGATATAGTTAGGATATAATGTTGTTTTACTGAACCTAGTCTTAAGGTTGACACACACAGCCCATGTAAGAACATGGGTCATTTTCTACATCTTCCATATCACAATTGGGTACAGTTTCCCTTATCTGCTGTCCAGATATAAACCTCCACACTGCATTTTGGTCTTTTGAGAGGCTGTGGGAAGAGGTGAAAGTGAGTGTGTGTGTGTGTGCGCGCGTATTGTGCATGTATTTTTGTGTGTGCATTCTTTTGAATCGTCTGTCCTTTTCTCTGGTTTATAAAGCTTGGAGGTTGGATTTGGTTTATTTTCTGCATATGAGGGAAATGGGAAAGAGCCACTTTCCAGTGTGCCCTTCATTTCCCTTTGTCATCCCCCTGGCCAGCTCTGCCAGTTGTGTCTCAGCCCTGGCAGTGTCCTTCACAAGTCTCCAGGGAGTCCGGGTCCCAGCACCAATCATTCCTGCTGGTACCTTCTCTTCCCTCTCAAGATGCATTGGATTTCCCTCCCCATACCCACATACCTCCTAGATTTTTTTCCTTCAATCAGCTTTGTCTTGTTCTTCAACATAAAGTCTCTGTGAACTTTCACAGCTGTTGTTTTTCCTCCTCCTTTTCAGACTTTTTTCTTTCTCTTCTTTGATTCCCCTCTCAGCCCTATCCCAGACTGTCATTTTTGTATGTCATCCTTCTGTCATTTATATGGGCTAGAATTGTCTTCCCAAACTTAGCTTCCACAACAAATGGAAGGAATTGAATTAAGTTGCCTCCTCTAAGCAAATTAAAACATTTTAGGACAAAACTCCCTTTCCTCTTCTCTGTCCAACATTTAATTTCCACATCTGTCACTCCCCAAAATTTTGCTTATGGTACACTTCTCCTACCCTGAATTCTGCTAACCTTTCCGACTAGCTCAGTAATGTGATGATGTAACAACAACTAGTCTTTTTTTAATATTTTTTACTACTTGGGTAGTTGTTGGTCACTGTGACATTTGAACCACAGCCTCAACCTCAGTCCACATTACTGGAAGCATCTCCTGACACAGAAGCAATACCTCCTAGCCAAACAAAGACTTGCTTTGTAAAAATTACACTAGTGGTAGGGCTCATCATATTTCAGCAATAATCTCTCATAATAAACCACTATGAGGCTGAGTTATTGCCACAGTTTGCCTGACTATAAATCGGTCTCAACAGATGTTTATTCCTTGGTATTCTATTAAGCAACTGAGATTATGCTTGAAATATATTAGAATAATCAGCATCTGAGGCGTATTCATTCATACCAACAGGATTTGCTGGTGATAATATCATTGTAATTACATCACTATAAACATTCTCAGCAAGGATGTAATTTTTTCTATCACAATCCTTTAAAATATTTACAGCTGTTGGTTTACTGATATGCCAGAGTAATTCCTTGCCCTTTAGCCTATCTCTGTATGCTTTCCTGCAGAATGGTAAGTATCTGGCATTTGAGAATCCTTGGTAATAAAAGAGAATTTACGGGTAGCAGCTGGTTTGGAAATATATGTAGCAAACAAAGAAGTAATTTTTCCCTCTGACTTCCTTACAGAATTTTTGGAGCTATATGACAGCTTCTGAGGCATAACGGTCTAACTATCAAGAAAGAAATTAACTACCATTTTGCTGCAAAAGACAGCTGACAAATTTGTGTCCCTCTACCCCAATGTCCTATTTGCAGATGGTCAATATGCAGCCTGTGTGTCATGAATGGAGATAATCCTTGTGCTGGCTCTCTACACAGAAATAAATTTTACTCTGGCTGAACAAACTTAAAGGAAGTATCTTTACTTGGAGGATTAATGAACATCTGCTGCTGAATCACTCATTCACCCCAAACTCCCATCTCTCAGGTGTACAAGTAGGATATATTAGAAGGCAGTGGCAGACCTAGGAACAGCTGCAGTAGTTAGTAAAGAGTTTTCTCAATCTAACAGCTAAAGAGGCCCTTTTACCTCACTTTTTCAAAAAGTTCAGTTTTAGTCTATATGCATTGATGAAATGAGGGCTCAGGTTTGGTGCAGCTGAGGAAGCAAGGAAATATGAGGAAGAATATTTGTAATCTAGCACATAGGGTACGTTTGTGGTTATGAGAAATCCTGCTTCAGGTCTCATTGAAACTGTATGTAGGAATGTATTTATTTGTTTTACAAACTGTGATTTTCCTGATGAAAATTATTTCCTCAAAACAATTCCTGATCCAATTTCCTTCCCAAAACAATTGTTCCTGAGCAATTCCTGATCCTTACTTTTCTTTAATACTTCAGGATTTCCATTTACAAATAATTTGCTCTGTAAGCAGTAATATATGTGAAGCCTGTGTGGTTTCTGAGTGAGTCCTCATCTCATATCATACCCTGCACCTCCTAGGACTGAGCTCTGATCAAAGTGTTTGATGGCACTGCCCTGAACGGATTCTGCACTGTATGTTAATATAACTCAGCAGTTTTTCTTCTCCCTCAATGTGGAACTAATCTGAGCTTTCTCTTTTCCCTCCATCCTTTCATACTCATTTATTTAATACCTCTGATGTCTTCCATTGATATCATATTTTATTAACATTGACTAATAGACACAAAAGCTACTAAATGGGACTTCAACCTAGAGAGAAAGTGATCGCATCTTCTTTAAGAAACCTGTCTAAAAAATAGATACAAAAGCAAATCAATGAAGAACATGCTAAATGAATGAAAGACTGGCACAATGATAGATCTCAGCTAGTGATTCTGAGATAGATATTACCACTCCTTATATATATACATTTTTTTCCTAGTGATGGAGGAGGCTGGGTCAAAACAATAATCTCTACATTTTTCAACAATGTGAAAGCAAAAATAAAATTCTTGCCAATGAACTCTGCATATGCACAAAAACCATGCGGCGATAATTGATGATGAGGACAGGTTCAGCTCTGCAGAGCTTCATGAATCACATGCTAGACTGTGCCCACATTATAGATGAGAATGTATGACAGATTTACCAGTGATGTTTATATTTTGGGAAACAGTGATCTGGGAACAGATTTGAGCTGAAGATGAGCTCAAAATGTGAGAGAGCAGCTAAGAAAACAGTGGCAATCCTTATAGGTATGAGGAGGGAACTGCTAAACCGAAAAAAGTGAAATTCTGTTACCTCCATGGTGGTTTATTAGTAAAAAGCTGTATTCACTTCCTCTTGCCTGCACATTAGCAACAATGCTAAAACAAGAGGAAAGATCCACAATACAGTGATGCAGAGCATCAGCAGCCTGGAAAATATTCCTAATTCTGAGAGTAAAAAAGTTCATTCTATTTAAACTTTGGCAGGACAAAGATACTGCTATTAAACTAGTGTGTTACTTTCCAGAACCTTACCTTCTCTGTGCTGACCTGACTGTCCCCAAGTATGTTTTTACCTTGTGGAAAATAGAAGGTTGTTTTGCCCTGAAGGAAAATGGGGTTAGGTAACATTCATCATGGTTGAAAGTGAACACAATGACCTTTGCTGTAGAGTAGCTAATGTACCATCTTCTTGTCTCACACTAACTGTTCTTACAGTGCTTCATCCTCAGTGAATTCAAAAGTAGGTTAAAAAATGACATGTTCAGGACACAAAAGTACACACATGGGAAGATTTCATATTTCCATGGTCCTTTTTAATTAACACAATCCAGCAGCTGAAAGCTGAAGCAGGAAACATTCAGGCTGGAAATGAAAAGCTATTTTTTTTAGGGTGAAATGCCTGGCACAACTTCTCTGGAGATGTAACTGATCTGTCAATTACATTCATTGCACTAAAATTACAAATTCTTCTAAAAGCTCACATACAGGTTATAACCTTGATACAGGGACCCCTTAAAAATATGTTGGATCTGATGCATCCAAGCAGTCACATTGCACAAAAATAACATTTCCTTTTAAAATCAATATATTTCTAAGATCAGAAGGTTTTGGAGCTGCTTCCCCCTCCTTGACATGTGATCCACACCCACAACATATTCCCAGGAATATAAATGGAAAGAATGCCTGAACTGAAAATTAGTTTACAGATTGTAGCAGTGCTGTTTTTAAAGGATCCTTACTTTATAAATCATTATTTAATGATAAATTAAGGAAGCTACAGCCAACTGTAAATGCAAAGGCATGCTGAAGGTTGAGGTCTTACTCCTGCATGTTAGTATCATACCAGTGTTCTTATATAATGCTATAATTTCAGATGAGTTGATTGCATTAGGTTAAGGATAGCATCTGAGCTTTTAAGATTGTGCCATCACTGAAGACATATCTGTGGAAGTGTTCTTCAAGGTATATGTATGCAAGATATACACAATGTATTGAGTTTTTCTTGTGCATGCATATATATTTCTTCTGGTCAATGATCTGCTTCCCTGCAGCTTAATAGGATGTTATACTCATTGTTTCCTGTCCCTGAACAGCTTTTGCTCTTGTAAATGCTGCTGGACCGTCAGTTACATTGAGGACTTTTAGACAGTAAAAAAGAGGAGAAGATCGCTCTATGTACAGGCCAATGTGTGGGCCAAATCCTGACCCTAACTCCTAGTCAAAATACTCCTGTCCCAAACCTGTGAGTAGCCATGCTTAAAAAGCCAACCAGAATGATACTTCTTGTCACTTGAAACCAGGGAGGAGTTGAGATTCACTGGCTGAAGACAGGTAGAATTTGCACATGTTTTTTAGGTCCACTGAGGGGTTCTGCTTAGGAAAGTGTATCCTAACCTTTTAGCCCAGGCTTTTCTTATTTGAGAGTTAAAATTACATTTTCAGAAGCAAGCTATCTTGAACATAGGAACACTGTGTTTTTGTCTACATGCACATGCACACACATACACGGTTAGATATTAAAGGACTTCCAGAAAACTGGAGCCAAAATCTGTCAAGAATCAATTTTCTGTCAAAATCTGTGCAGAAGCCTTAGATGACAGCATTTGCAGCTCTCCCAGAGCAGGATCTGATGAACGAGATTAATCGTAAGGATTCATTTTGTTAAAGGATCAGAAACCCAAGGCTGGCTCTGTATAATACCTAAATCCTTTAAGTCAACCAGCAGAGTCACAATGCTTCTGGCCTCTAAATCTCATACTTTGTATTAATTCAAGATATGTGTTCATTCATCTGTCTTTCCAGCCTGGTTGCTAATGGAGGCGGTTTCTGGTTGGAAGAATGGAAAGCTCACAGTTCAGAAAGAGTACTAAGCCCCATGTTAAATCACAGGAGATAAACTGCTGGCCCCATTGTAGTCGATAGAAGTTTTATCATTGACTTCAGCTGGGTGAGAATTTCACCCAGAGCATACCAAATACTTTTGTATATGCAAAACTACATTTCTGTGCATTTATTTACCAAATCTGTAATTGCAAAACAAAATTACAAACACTTCTGAATTCTGTGTTCACAGGATGATCAAAAGTTTTCCCAGAAAAACAAACTGTAATATAAATTCAAAGTCCCAATCTAATCGCTTTAGACTGTCAAGGCAAAATCCTGCCTGGAACTCATCAGAATTTATGGTGTTCAAAACCTGAATCTGGATTTTGTTCTTTTGTCTGATTTTTATCAAAAATCAGCAGAACACATGGGAATCCTACAGATGATTGCATTTCTCAGTCTCACCATAAAGGCAGGGAAATTGTAATGGAATGAATTCTGACAAAGAGGACAATGTAAACATGATATTCCTGGACTATTCCCCTTTCTCTGTATTTATATCACTTTGAATAGGTAATGAAAGCTGACTAATCACATTAACGAACATCATTTTATACTAATGGCTGGAAGATATCTTCGTTCATACTATACCCTCAAGAAATGACCTGAACAGAAAATACACATCTCCCATTTACCAGAGTAACTAGCATACACTGACCAGAGCTTGTAGAAATTATGATACAGTTCCTGGAAATCTCATAGCAGAAGCTATAATTCCTGAAATGGTTGAAACGAAATAATGATCTGTTAAGAAGTCTGGAAATAGGATAAATATGGTCAATTCCTTCTGAACTGGAAGAGTAATGAAAACCATCACGTATTTTGAGACATTTGCTTCCTGTCAACCTGTTCAGCTAATCTATGATATTACTGAAGTAATTATATAATAGATATCAATGTATTTACAGTGAATGGACACTACCTGGCTTAAAACTGGAAGTATTTATGGAGAAGAATATGAGCAATTTATTTGAAACACTGACATACCATTAGTCCGTGGGATGTTACGTCTGAAGAATGGGACATGATTAGGTCAGACAAAAGCTTCAGTGAAATGGACTCATGGTTACAAAATGTTTTACTGACCTTGGTGCTTCAAGTACGGTCATGAATACTCAGTCAAGAGTCGAGCGTATTTATGTAAAAATATAAGGACACTATCTACATTTACCTACTCTGATCCCAGTTGGCTGCAAAAAGCAGAAGAATCTTCCTGCCACAGTGATCACGATTTTCCAGTACTCCTGGAAATCCATCTGTGAGAGCCCGTTTGATTCCTGGATCATCAGCCTTGAAGTTTTTGAACATATCCAGATTTAGCTGGCGGTACTGGAAGTACTGAGCCAGCAGTCTGAAGGCCTCAGTTTGGTGGAACTTTCTGGCTCGGAGAAATCTCAAGATGAAGGCATCGTCTGTACGTAAAAACCCAATGTCAGGCCTTGTGATGATCATGTCCCTGACTTGCTGGATATCCTGATGCAAAATGTCTGGGTTTTCATTCAGTTCCAGACGGGCTTTCTCTATAGTCTCTGGACTAAGTCCAGCTTGTAAATGGGTCATCTCTGCGAAAACCTCTTTTCCAAATTCTTCACTTCAGATATTTTAGATGGAGAAATGCTGATCCCATTTAACTAATGGTCTGCAATGAGTGTGAGCCATTCAGAAGCTTTTTGCTATCAAGCTGATATCTAACAGATGAAAGTGGAAGGCTTTTTCTTATTCTTGCAGAAAGAGCAACATGCAGTTCATATGTAGTATAATCCATCCAAAGGAAAGTGTTGTTTATTCCATCACTTACTGAAAGAAAAAACAAATATATAAAATAAAGATTAAATATGTATATAAAATTTACAAGCATGTATTTCCAAACTAGGTAGCAATAAAATTATTTTGTGTGTTTCATATGTAAGAGGACTGTAGTTAAATAATTTCAGAATAGGTGCAGTTAAGAAAAAACAGCCACTGACATCTAGAATGTATATATTTAAGTTTTCAGAAAGACAGTCTAATGAACTAATAATAATATGCTGTATCAGTTTAATATTAGAATACGTTTTTAAAAGTCATCATATAAAAGTGTGGGAATTCCAACATTCCATAGTTTCAAACCCTGGATGACAAAAATAGAAGTCATTTTTTTCCGCCCCAACAGGAAAATTTTGACTTCCTAAATATGCACATTTACACTTATGACAACAAGTATAACAACTGTTAAGCATGGTTTTATGACCTATAATATCAGTTTGTAGTTTTATTTGAATTAGTCCTTGAGTTGTTCATGAAACCATGATAAAACCCCAAAACTCCACCAGCACAGGAGGTGTTTCCTACTTGGTAAAACCTCCTGGGAAATATTTCCCATTGAGATTTTATGCATCTTTTAGAAAGTGAAGACAAACCACTGGGTTGCCAGTATGAAATACAGTGTTACCTCAGAAGTAATGAAGAAGAATGCCTAAGAGAAGTATAAAGAGAAGTATGAAGGATAGTCAACATCTATTAGCCTATCCCTTGTACTGGAGACAAAACTCTGGCTTATCATGAAGCAGAATGCCTGTTGTGATGGTCACAACAGACAAAGAGTAGAGTATGGTCCTGGCCAAGCTATTTTTCCAGAAAGATTACAGATACTTTGTCTCCACTGGGATTTTACTGCTGTAGTTCTAATGGATACTTGGATATCTTGCTGAACACAAACAAACAAATTCCACCTTTTTGACAATGAAGACATAGGATCTTTTTCTTTGAGATAAACAGTACCTGTAAGGTCTTTTAACACTTAGAAAATTAGTTCATTCAAACTACTCATATTCCTCCATTATTTCTTCATCATGATTTTTGGTGAGCTCATGACAATTCTTAATTTCTAGGTCTCATGTTATTTTTAAAAGTTTTGGGTCTCGTGGCGGGGGGGTGCAGTTACATAGTGGTGCTTCTGTAAAGAAGATTGTATCCATTTTGCTTGGAAGTTGAAAACTCAAGAAAGCTTCCCATGAACAAGTGTTTGATGAATCTCACCCAACAGGATTGGTGTTTTACTTGAAAAGAGATACAGTTTATTCCAAATTCTTATTTTCAGTATCATATACCTTTCCTGAATTTCATGTTCATTCTTGTACTATACCTAGAATTTATTTTTACAAGCGTTAGAATAAAAACTGCTTAAGCTGTTATGTATGAGCAAAATGGTATAGTGAATCTCTTACATTTCAATGACATAATTAGCAAGATGCTGTCAGCGAAGTCTGTGGTTACACTTGCGTGAAATAAGATCAAAGTCTGTTCCAGTGTGAAACGTATGTGAAGAAAGATCAAGATCCGTCCAATTTTTCAGCCATTGCAAAAACAAACAAATGAACAAAACCCCATCACTGCTTAACTGATCTAGCTCTCTCTCTAATTTGAGGAAAAGAAAAATTGGTTTTAAAAATTAAAAGGGAATCCTTCAGTGAAAGACATACTTTATTATATTTGAAGGAAGCTGTTTGGAAAATTATGAATTATTGATAGCAAAAGCACTGTTTCACTCAGCTGCTGCCCTGGGCTCAGTGTTCTCATGCCAAACAAAGGGGACAGCAGTCACCAGAGTAATTCTTAGTCCAGAGGCTGCTCGGAGCTGCATTACTGGGCCTGGAAGTTCATCAGCACAAGGGGTGCTTGAGTTCCCTATTTTGTGAGCTTGATTGTCGTTGATACAAACTACCCTTTGGACTCCACAGCTGCAGCCCCAGGATGAGATCTCTAAATTTGAATACAGAGATACTCTGAGAATTTTCTTAAAGGACATTTGTGGGGGAATGAGGGAGGACCTCCCAAAGCCTTTCATTCAGCAGGAGCGTGCATTAGACATGTCTG
Source organism: Dromaius novaehollandiae (assembly GCF_036370855.1). Lineage (NCBI taxonomy): Eukaryota > Metazoa > Chordata > Aves > Casuariiformes > Dromaiidae > Dromaius > Dromaius novaehollandiae. The sequence continues at coordinate 133,010,259 of NC_088099.1, forward strand.
TGGGTGATACAAAAATGAATTTGTTAAGCAGCCTTTTTATGTATTCACTATGGAGCTAGAGTTATGTAGAGCTACCTGCAGGGCAGAGTATCTGATGATTCATCAGCCTGGGAAAACGTGAAAAAGGAAGGCAGAGAAGGGAAGGGAAGAAGGTTGGCTGCCTTTGACAAGTCACTACCGTGTGTAAATTACTCTGAAAAAACATTCCTTGAAGTTTTGTGCAGGTTATCTGTAGGTGCACGTTATTCTATTCTTATGGAAAGATGGGTTGTCTTAAAGGTGGATTACACACATAAAAATACGGTAACTGTATCTGTTTTCCTTTTCTCTTTATTAGACCAAATTAGGATAACTGTATTGGTGTCAACTGAACTACGCTGACGTAAAGCTGATGTAGGCCATAGGAGAATCACACCCGTATTTTGTGCTTAGAAGTTCAAATTAACTGTGGCATTAGCATAGTTTTCTTGCATTAAACATGTTTTTAATCACAGCTGCCTCCACAAAGCTAGTTAGGGGATCTCAATGTATTTAAATATGATGCTGTCATTGGGAGAGTGCAGTGTAAGGGGCAGTTCTTTCACCAATTTTAACAGCAGCTCATATCCAAAGGAGGCTGGCTTTGCCTGAGAGTGTTCAGCAGAGGAGGGATAGAAGCATGGAGATGGTTCAGGATCTGCCTCAGCTCTGGCTCAGGACTCATCATGAATCTGAACATCCTTGGAGCTGCTGTGATTTGTGGCAGGTAACTGTGACCCCAGTGGGTTCACCCACTTCCTGAGAGTTTAAGGGAGTAAAACTGCCACTTGCTCTGCTCCTTTTCTGACTCACACCTTCTCCACCAAGACCTATCTTTGGAAATGAATAAATTCTTGGTGGGACAACTACAGCCTTCTCCAGAAGGAAATGGGGTAGGACCTCACAAAGAAAGTCTGGCCCTTTAGGTTTGCTTATAGGATTCCCATGCAGCTGGTGTCAAAAGTGATACTATTTGTTATCATTATGTTTTGCTACTGTTGCTACTCTCTCTAAGTGCATTAGCACCCTTTACGCCTAGGATGGTCCCAAGAAGAGAGAGATAAATGCCTCTCCAGTGAAAATTTGTTGCCAAACTTGCAAATATTCAGTCTAACAAAAAATAATATATTTTAAAATGCACGTCAGAGTTTTCTGATAGTGAGCTGAGTTATAGCCATGGGTTGCAGCTTATAGGAGAGATTCTATAGATTATTCTGATTATCAGACTAAACAGACTTTGCTCTAAAATGCTTTATTGGCATAATGTGATATATTGCAAAATAATCCATAAATGTGTAAACAACGCTGTCACTGTCTAAATCACACCACAAATCATGGGGCTAGTTGTAATCCACCCTAGAACCATTGACTCCAAAGAGTTTACATGATTTATATTGGTTTAGGATTTGGTCCTCCCACTGTTTACCTAGGCAATATATTTACTGCCCCAGTGCTACCCAGCTTAATTGTAATTGTGCATTCTCAAATCGTACTGATTGATCCTGATTCCCAAAGGTATAACCTTCTCCATTTTCACCCCCTCCATAGAGCAGTTTTTCCTTCTCCTCCAGTGTTGTGTGCAGCTCTGATCCTCTCCTAATGTTTAAGACATTTATATCTTTGTTTTGCATTTTTGTTTTTCCAAATGAAGATGCTGGCCTTTTCTTCCTAACTTGAGTATTGTTGCTATGTGTTGGCACACTAGACTTCATTATAGTCTCAACAGCTGTTTTTCTCTGTTCTGACTCTTTGTTCCCAAAGGACTATTTGCTCTCCTGATGTCTTTTAACAGCCACTTACAATAAATCACCCCTCCAAAGGAACAAAACCCAATTTTAAACAAGGAGAAATAATTAACAGAGGTTTGAAACATAACATATTAATATACAGGGGAAAAAGGAATTCATCAAAACTCTGGTGTCACATACCATTTCAGCTTATTTATTTTCAGTCACAACAAGAGAATGACAAGGAACAGTGAGTGGCTTTATAAATAAAGTAAAATACCGAAAATGGGATATGGCCTTCTGACCAACAGCTTATAATTTTGCCTGACTTTCAGAAGTAAGATCTAGTTAATAATACAATTTATATTAATAATTCATAATTAACTAAAATGAAGATAATATTTTAAGTATGCATATAGCACATTTTATCCAAAGGTCTCAATGTGCTTTACTGCTCTCTCTTCCATGATAGCTTCTGGATCAGCATTCAACAGCTATTTCTCCTACATCACTGTAAAATTGGCTGTCCCTGCTCTCATTGATGATGACAATTGTCTGGATCATCTTGTTCCTAGCCACTGAGCTGTTGCTGCAACATCATCTGCCTCTTGAAGCACTGTCATGTCCATTTGGCCTTTTCCCATCCACTTCATTTCCAGCCAGATTTTTGCTGCCTCTGTCTAATGAGTGTTTTAGATTCAGTCCAACACTATATGCTGCCCGAAAGTTCATTACCACAGTTTTCAAATGGGGAAGGCACTAGGGTTTGACCCTCACCTAGTATGAATAGTCATTTCTCTGTTATGATTTGTCCCATTGTATAATTCCTAACTCCTAGCATTCATACAGATATTAGCTGCTAAAATCATGCCAGAAATGAAGAGAGTGGGCAGGGAGGGAGGGAAAGTGGTAATCAAGGATGATTTCATTTTAGAGTGGGGGTGTCATCTCATTAAATTGCTTTTTAAAAAATATTTTGATGTTAACTTTGGAAAACATTGCGGGGCTAGGTTCTGCTTAGCAGAGACTACTACATAAGGGCAAGGAAAGATGAAGCCATAGCTGTACTTATAGTATAGGAATGGCTCATATGGCACCTTGTGGGCTCTTAGTAGGAGCCCACGCTGGGGCTGGAGTACTCAGACATAGAGAGGGTCATATAGTGGCCTCATAAACTAAGCCCAAAAGAGTGATGAGAAAATCTGATTGTCCTTGGCTGCCAGATCCTGGCATCGTCCACAGTCAATGGGGAGAAGTGTAGCTTTGAGTGATTTGCCTGAGGTCACAGAGGACACGTTTCACAGAGCTGGGACCAGAATATAAGTCACCTGAGTTACAAGCCTCCATGCTAACATCTGGGCAATCTCTCCGCACTATGCGTATTAGCCATGATTGCTCTGCATCAAGGGAAAAACATGAAGCCATGTTGTACCCTGGGAGGTACTGCAAATTCTCCCTATATACCTAGTGTAAAGGTAGGCTTCAATAGCACAATCAGGGTGCCAGCAGTTTATCATTTCTTTATGTTTTTCCCAATAGGACACCCCACACACATAGCCCTGCTCTGGGTCCACCTTGCATCAAAACTCAGCAACCTGCTACTAAAAATCATAAACATCACCTGCTTCCCTGTGTCCCTTCCCTAAGGGACTAGATCCTCCCAGTGAACCTAAATGAGGAAAATATCTCAACCCTTTCTCCTTCAAGGCCTGGTGCTCTTGTAAACCCTTCACTAGGGAATTGTTGCTTCTCTTCAATATGAAAATAGGAAATGCTTGTGACTGTAACAGCAGCATGAGGAATTTGGTGGGTTTTCACACTTTCTTGGAACTTGATCTCATTGCTCAGGTACTAACATTTCCTTCAGCTCAATAAAAACCAATACATCACAGATTCCTACTGCCCTCCTATTACAGTCTTCTTGTCAGCTTTCACCAGTTACAGATTACTCTGGAGCCACATTTATCTGTCCAGCAATGGTAATTTAGCCATGGTACAGTACAGAGCACAGCAGCAACTGGACCGATAATTGCAACTCTGTGTGCTGTAAGCAGGGTAGTTGTGTCTGCAATGCTAACCTGCAGTTGTTCCTGTATTTATTACAAGTTTTCAGGAATGAGGAGAGACTGATGTGGCAAGGCTTTATGATAGACATGAAATAAAGATTTTTACCTCATTATCTTTTGACACAAAATTTGCAAACTTATATTCTACCTGTGTATTAAGGAAAGGGGACCACGTTCTGAGGAGGGAACACCAAAAAACTTGTAAATAAGCAAGTTAGACAAAAAAAATCTGTGAACTTAATGAGATTACCTCTTTCTTTAAATCATAGTTTAAAGTTTCAGTATTCATCAGCCACAGATGAATTGTGAATCCCTATGGGAATGTCCTGCCTGAGCATGGGTGTACAGTATAAGGCATATCAAAGATGCAGCAGGCTACATGAGACTTACATGTCAGTCATGAAATACTCCAAGTGTCACCATGCAAGCCTGCAAAAAGCCTCCTGGGCAGAGGTCACTTAGTCCAATAGTATAGAAACATCTTGTAGAATAAATTATCAGCAATATGTAAAACAAGAATTCTGACCCCCAAACATGATAATTAACCCATGTGTAGAAATCTGATAGTACAGGATTGTAACACTGGTACCTGAAAGTCCCTAAATGCAATGAACTGGTTGTCTCCTGACATCTGCACAAAGACAGCCAGAAAACAGAATAAAACAAGATATTTAGTTGTACACCTTTAATAACATGATGCTTACCTAATTTAACAGTTCTTTTACAGTTCTCAACATGTGAAAAATTAACTTCCTTTAAAAATATTAGACATAGTGGTTGTGTGTTATGTGCCTATTACTGACAGTCTTCTTTCTACTTTGTACAAAATTGCCAGAAAAATGAATAAAAGCAATTTTTTTTTTTTGGAGGGAGGAGGAAAGTAAGGACAGGAAGGAGGAAGGCAGGGGTGGGGAGGGAAGGTTGAAAGGAAGGCAGACAGGAAGGAAGGAGGACAGGAGGGAGGGAGGAAGGAAAGAGGGAAAGAGGAAAGGAAGGAAGAAGGGAAGGAGGGATGAGGGGAAGGAAGGAAGGCGGGAAGGCAGGAAGGCAGGCAGGCAGGCAGGAAGGAAGGAGGGAAGGAAGGAAGATATCTGCACCAAGGAATTTCCTGTATTTTTTTTATTTCACTCCTATTCAAGTCTGAGCAAAAATACAAAGATCACCCAGGCATCTCTCCCAAAATTGCAGAAGAGAAGGTTAATATCATTTGGTAATACCTTGTACATTTGTTTTCTCGGTTGAGGAACATTTTTTCCAATTAAGGAAAAGAAAGTCCTGTTTGGAAATTCTCAAACAAAATCTCCTGAGCAACATTAGTATCAAGAGGGAAAAGACTTATAACTCATCTACCAGAAACCATGTGAACTTCTGCTCACTGAACTTGCCACTCCATAAAAGGCTGATGTTGCCTCTTTTTGTTAATAGTAGAATCTGATTGTCACATCTTGTCTGTGTATGCGCCAGACGCCACAGCAATGGGCTGTGAGAGAAAATAATACTCACTTGCCGAACAATAGCACAAATGCTTCAGTAACTGAACACTTAAATTAAGAATTTCTGTAGCTTACCGCCCTAGTTTGAAGGAAATTTTCTGAATTTTTTTACGAAGCTGCTCATTTGTAATTTAACTGGCATGGCTCTCTTTTGGAATATGAGGAGACTACTGTTACATGGAAACATCCTCTGTGTTCAAAGCACATGGAGTTTAAGGAATTATGACTCAGTGCAATGGGGAGAATTCTGCAATCCCTCCATTGCTAAACTCAATTGCATTGCTTATACTACTACTCAGTAGCACTCAGTGCTACTCACTATCAGAGTATCTGATGTCTGCACCAGATTTTAAGTCAGAAATGATGAAATAAAAAAGAAAGAATGTCAAGGTTCTTAGAATAGGTTGTGATATCTTCCCTTGTTTCACATATGCCTTACAAGAGTCTAATTTTTAGAAAATATTCAATGATTTCCAGAGCTGGGATGAGTCAACAGAATTCTTAAGATAATCGGTAACATTTTATAACAGATAAATACCAGAACTGATTCTGCTCAAAACCCAAGCTAGCCCTGTTAACTTCAAGCTGGGACGCAGACTGCAAACTGAGGAAAGATCTATAAGGTTACCTGACTTACCATTACACAAAAAGATAACCCCTACCTTTGCTGTGCAGTACATGGCATAATACTGTTACATAATATGTCATTTAGATGTTGGCACTGCATTAACTTTTATTATTAGAGAAAATCTGTGTTATCATCTGATTACTCAGAAAGCACATGAAAGCTGCCTTTCTATAATTTAATTTTTCCTTCCAAATATGATCCAGTCACTGTTTAGTGATGGACAGCAACGAGCCATCTGCTCCTTAACTTCATTACTACTGGAGCTTGTTTAGATTTGGAAATCAGCATTCTGAAAAGGGAAAGCTCCCTTCTTCCTGTGACCTCCACCCCCACAACAGAATCAAACCATCACAAATGGAATTAAAGTCAGACCAGTAGCAGGCATGGGATTTCTCTAGCAGTTACTTGCTCTGTGTTTATTTCCAATATGAAGCCCTCCCTGAATGCACTGAGTGTTTGCAGAGATCACAACTTAATTCTTGACTTCCTGCAGCAAAGGAGCCACAGGGTAGGCATGGTTCACCCTATGTCTTCCCTGCACACATCACGCATCACTGTTTCCCACTGGGAAAGCAGAACATTTGACTGATCCTGTTTGATTCCCCCCTCCCATTGCTCCCTCTTCCTCCTCCAGGTTTAATATGCCTGGTCAAAACAGGCATTAGTTTTCTGTGGAGGAGATGCCTGCCTGCTGGTATTTGGCAAGTCCCTGTCTGTCTGCATTCGGCTGGGGTCATTCCTTGGTCCCTCAACTCCCAGTATCAACCCTTCTCCCTCCATTTGACCTCTCACTCACTCTGAAATTGCATCTGAACTTTCCCTTCCAACTAATGCCCTTTCTACCGCTTGCCTGGCTCCTGGGAAACTGATCTGATTTTTCCAGGCCCCCTGCCTTCTTCCAGGAAGGATGGAGGCTGGTGAGGAAGAAGGCGAAGTAGGAGGGGAAGAAAGGGCTGAAAAGAGGAGCAGGGGGAAACAGGAGCAGGGAGGAAAGGAGGCAGAGGTGGCAGGGGGGCAGGGAGCTGGATGTATGAGGCAGGGGAGTCAGGGCAAGAAGGAGAGGAGGCAGAGGAAGCAGAGGATGCAAGGCAGGTAGAGTAGGCAAGGGATGCAAGGAGGCAAAAGGCAGGGAGGCAGGGAGGCAGGGCAGGTGGGGCAGACAGGAAGCAAGTCAGGGAGGAGAGGAAGGGGAGCAGGGAGGCAGGGCAGATGGAGAGCAGGGAGGCAGGAGGTCAGGCAGACAGTGAAGGTGGGGAGCAGGAAGGCCAGGCAGGGCAGGGAGGTCAGGCAGGGAGCAGAGAGACTGGGAAGGAAGGGCAGGCAGGGAGGCAGGCAGGCAGGAATGGAAGCAGGTAGGTAGGGAATAGGGAGGCACAGCAAGCTAGGAGTCAAGGAGGCCGAGCAGACAGGGCACCCACACAGGCAAGGAGACAGAACACACAGAGCTGGCAGAGCAGCAGGAAACACGGAGGCCAGGCGGGCAGGCATGCAGGGATGATGGGCAGACAGGCAGAGGAAGCTGGCAAGGAGGCAGAGAGGCCGGGCAGGCAGGCAGAGCAGGCAGAGCAGGCAGGCAGGGAGTCAGGCAAGGATGCAGGGTGGGCAGGCAGGCAGGGAGGCAGAGCAGGCAGACAGGCAAGGAGCAGGACACTGGGGAGGTAGGGAGGCAGAGCAGCTGGGAGTCCAGAGCAGGCAGGCAGGCAAGGAGCAGGAGGCTGGTCAGGCAGGCAGGGTTGCAGAGCGGGCTTGCAGGCAGAGAGCAGGAGGACAGGCAGGCAGGCAGAGCAGGCAGGGGTGCAGAGTGGGCAGAGTGGGCAGAGCAGGCAGGGTGCAGAGTGGGCAGGGTGCAGAGTGGGCAGGGTGCAGAGCGGGCAGGAGGGCAGGGAACAGGAGGCCGGGCAGGCACGGTGCAGAGCGGGCAGGGTGCAGAGCGGGCAGGGTGCAGAGGCAGAGCGAGCAGGCGGGCAGGGAGCAGGGGGCCGGGCGGGGAGCGGCGCCTGCCCGCAGCGCGGCAGGGCTGCGGCCGGAGCTGTCCGCCCGGCGGTGCTGAAACGCCGCAGCCAGGCGCGGCGGCGCGGGGGCAGGGACGGGGGAGCGCGGAGAGCCGCCCTGCTGCAAACGGAGAAAAGACAAATGCAAATACCTGCATAGAGCCAGGCAGCCTTGCCTTGGGGTGGCGGGGGGGCTGCGTGGGATATTCCCCCCCCCGTAGGTGTCCTTGCTGTTGAGCTGGGCGGGTGAGAAAGATCTCCCGGCTCCCAGGTTCAGGCTCAGATCTCTCTAGAAAACTGTGAATGAGAGAGCGCCAGCTCCACGGGGCTATGATTTTTTTTTGGTAGGAGGCGTGTGCACCAAAGCCTGGGTCCTTCCACACGGCGGCTGCTGTCCCCCTGGGTCCTAAGCCCTCCTGCCGCCCGCCCGGCTGCCTCCCGGCGAGCGGAGAGCAGGAGTGATCCCAGGCTGCGGGCTCAGGGCACCGCAACCACCTCGGAAATCAGGAAAATGGGGCCCCGGGGATGCTGGCAGCCGAGAAAGCAGCTGTAATGCCGGTCACTGCATGTATAGCAACGCAGGCTTTCACATGGTGGCATGGTCTTCACTATCTTTATTTCTCACATCACTCCTTCCCCATGAAAACTCTGGGACAGTGCAACTTCCTGCCACATTTACAGAAACCACAGAAAGAGTAATCTTCATGGGCCATGTATTATAGATTGGCAGTCTTAATGAACATGGCAGCCTGTGTTCATAAGAGCAGCTGGGCTGGGTTAAACTACAGGTACACTTAGCTCAGTGTGCTGTCACCACCAGTGGTAACAGCAGAAGTCTGGTGAAAAATATAAAAGCAGGACAAGCATGTTCAATACTTTCCCATGCTGCTCTCCCAAGATTTTCAGTTCAGGGGCTTCCTCAGCAGATGTGATACCTGTGTTTTTAGGATGATTTTCTCCTCCTTGAACTTCCCCAGTCTCTTATGGGACACCTATATGTTTCTATAACATTCTTCCATAACGTCCTTGGACACACTCCAAAGACAAGAGTCCTGATAGCAGACAAAGAGCTCCACAGGTCATCTGCCTACTGCACAAGCAGTCACCTTTCTTTTGTTATGGGAATCTGCAAACACTATTGTGGCATTGTAGAAAGGTCAGGAGAGGGAACTTATCTCATTTTATTAACACCTGAAAATCTCTTTCTGCATGAGTCGCAGAAAACCTGATCTGTTCTAGGAAACTATTTAAAATACTTTGGCTGGCCTATTGGCCCTGGTAAATCCAGTTCACACTCAGCTGCTCAAGTCAACACAGTAAGCCCAATCAAACGCACCAGCAAAAAACATTTCTTCTTCTGCCACTCGTGCGTATTGTGAAGTATAACTCTTGGGAAGTGGTGAATTCAGGTCAGCTGGCTATATTTTTTTCTTTACTTTGAACAGCTCTCCTGTGTGAGCTACTGAGGGAACTCATAATCCTGACAAACTAGATGATAAAACAATAATGATAAAGATATGGAACAACTTCCACATAAGAAATGACTGAACAGAGTAGGATTCTTCAGAATAAAGAAATGAGTTAGTGTGGACATAATAATTGTCTGTTTTGTTTTGTTTTGTTTTATTTTTATCTTTTAATAATTATCAACAGGATTAGGAAGATAAATTGGAATGATTTCTCACTCTCATTTCCAGTTCAAGAACAAGGAGAAATGATAGCCACTAGGGACTAGCTTTGAAACAAACAAAAGGACATAACTCCTTCACAAACTACTTAGTGAAGCTGTAGAACACATTTCCATTGGAAATCAGGTTTCAGAAAAGTGTTGCACAAATCCAAGGAAGAAAAATCCTTTAAGGTCTGTTAAACTTGAAGTCATGACCTCTGGATCATGACTTGCTAGATCAGGAAGTCACTGGCCCACATACTGCTGAAGGATGGGGTAGTATGTGGCAAAGAATGACTATATCTTTGCCCTATTCTTATACTTCACCTTACCCATCCACTGGTGATAACTGCTGGAGGTAGGCATTGGTCTAGGGGGAGCATTGATCTGACCCAGTACTGGCTGCTCTTATGTTCTTATATACAAAATGGACTTTCAGACTGTGAATGTGGCAAGAACAATTTCAGCTTTACTTTCCCTTGACAGCGGGGAAGCTCATGATTTTGTCCTGTTTGAAAGAATGTGCATCCAGCCAGAATCTTTTGCTTTTTAGGGGAAACTCTACAACATCATTCAAGAGTAAAGGCAAAAGGAATCCTTGCTGTAAGATCCCTCATGCTTTCAGAATGACTTGAGTGTGCAGCCATTAATTTAACCCACGTCATATTTACAACTGGCATATGAGGTATTTGCATCCTCTGACCCAACCACATTGACTGGAAGAGGTGAAGCAGCAGCTCAAAGGCAATGAGCTCAAAGCTCTCAAAAGAGCATTTGTTGCAGCATTTGATGGGAGAGCATTTCTAGCCCCAGGGAAGTTAATAGTAGTTTCAGTAGAATAAGTAGTCTAATTAGAATACATTTTCCCTCATAGAGATCAGTTTGGAAGTAAACCAATATGTACTGTATTTTCATAATCCTGTTGCAAGTTTCCACTCTTGCACATATGATAAAGATTAATGTACTAGCTACTGTAACTATGCAGTACTTTCCTGGGAATTGTTAATAATAGTAAGTGGAATGAACATGACTCTATAAACTAACTGCCTTAGGCAGCCAAGTGTGTTGGTTCTTAAGCATCAGATTTGATGCATGCTTAACATTTTGGGGCTTCATGTTTTTATTTGGTTTGTTACTTGAGGTTTTTTTTCCCCCCTTACTACTGTTGTGAGGTGACCAATGTCTGCTGATCCACTGGCTGATTGACATGTAGCACAATGCTATACTAGAAGTTAGTTTCTAAACAATTTGCTGCAGGGTCTCATATTGATCCCACTGCAAATATTCTCAGCTTTCTTTCTCATCACCGTTTCTGCAATCTACTCAGTACACTGAGAACATGCTTCAGGTCCTCTCATCCTTTGCATTGTCCCCATCAATACACTTCAAATCAAGTGACGTCCTCAGGAACTTCTATATTTAAGGTATGAAACCTTCAGTTTTGTAGAGGTATGCCTGGAACATAAGAAATTCCCTTTCTGACAGGATGAAGCTGAATCCTATTCTCATTTGCAGTGTTGAATATGCAGAGCTAAGGAGAGCAAAATGTGCCAATAATCACAGTTTGCCATTGAAGTCATTAGAGCTGACTGAACACATAGAAAGAGCAGCTCAGTTTAGAAGGGGGCGGATATTTTATGCATCCTCTTCTCAGAGTAAAATAGTGCTTTGATATTAAATTTATTCTAATCTGGCCTTCCCTGTCATCACATATATTGATTCTCTTTTTTAATGAAAAACAGTCAAATAACCAACTTCAAAAGGAAAGTTTTGGAAAGCAAAAAGTTTTCAGTACTATTGAAAAGGATATGTGAACTAAAATGGAAGCCATGGAAGGGCAGAGTGGTTGGTTACGCCGTGGTCCATGTAAGATAAATAATTTCTACAGGATCCATTCTGTTTGCCACAAAACATTTTGTCTTCACTCAGTGACATTAGACGCAAAGTCTCCTGCTGTCTCTTTTGACTCCCAAGAAGTGCCATATGAAGCTAAAGGCTAGTTTCTGATATCTGTAGATCTGATATTACACTCTCATTCTTGCAATGCAGAAAGCCTTTGAAAGATCTTAATTCATCACAGTAAGCAATGGATTTTTTTTAGTCCTGAAAAAAATCCAAAGAACCAGAAGACCACTCTCACTCTGCTCTCATACTGAACCATAGATGTATGTCTGCACTAAATGAAAATATATGATATTCAGAATCTTATAGAGTTAGTGTTTGTGAATGGCCAACATATAAAAAGGGGCACAGATCTCTGAAATAATTAAGCATATATCTAGTGTCATTTACTTTTTCAGTATGATTTCTTTAATATTTAAAATGTACTTTTTAGCTTATGAATAGGGAATTTAAAAAATAATACAATATAGAATGTCCCTGTATCTTTAAATTTTCCTTCATGAACAATTTGCTGCAAGTTTCTAAAATTAACAGTCAATTTTAATAATTAATTGGGAGCTCATTCTTTTTCCCTAATCTACAATTACCATCTGGTTTTATTTCCTTTCAAAGTAACTGCATTGAAAGCCCCAGTAGATTAAAAAATAATAATGCTAAAACTGCTCAGACCCTATAAATCATTATTCTTAAGGGAGAGGTAACTCTTATATCACAGTTCAGAGGAATTCATGTTATAAGTCCTCTCAGGTTTCCTGAACCTTCAAAATATTTTAAAAATCATACCCAAGAACTCAGAACATATGCAAATAGATTGTTGGTGTGATTTATTTAATAAGAAGGGTCCTGTTTCTGCCATTTTCACTCTTGATGGAGAAAATTTCACTCTTTTGCTGAAGCCACGTGCAATTCCCACTTGTGCCACTCTCAAACTAATACATAAGTGGGACACAAGCAGAGTTTAGGCTTTGAGCATGTCCTCTCTGCAGGGGCGAAGTTGAACTGTGCCTCACTTCATGGAAAATCAAGAAGCCAGAGGCTAGCTCCAGTACAGAACTAAAGGCCAACAGGAGAAGTCAGGTAGAGTTTGTGCTCTCAGAACTGAGATCCACAGTTCCCCCACTCAGCTATTGCCTAACTCTGTAAGGGTCTAAATGCCATCTTTGACTTATTTTTGGATTGTAAAGTTCCTGTATCTTCTATAGAAGGTCCAGGCTGAGTAGCTTGTTACCAAAGATCAATCAGCAACCAAAAAACTACAGATTTCTCTGCCTAAGTGTCTCTCTGAACACCTGATCATTTGGGTGTTGAAAACACTGACTTCAGGCATGGATGTGCTATGTAAGTCATGTATGGATTTAGTCTTGTGTGTTTAGTTGGTTTAACTTTGCAGCACTGTGCTGACTTTAGTGAGCTGTGACTTAAATCACCTGGGGACCTGCTCATAGTTGAGTTCATTTACTCACAAAGTCGGTGTTACTCTGCACACAATAATGGTACTGTTTTGCTAAACCATTAAGTGTTCTTTTACAGAGGGTATAATTTAGTTATAATAATTGTTATATAATTATATATATTAATATATTATTATAAATTATGAGATGAAGTATTTTGCATGGCTAGAACCTAAATGATATTATATAACTTTTAAAGAATTACACGGTAAAATATAGACATGTTGCATAAGAAAGTGAAGATCAGAGCTAATGTTCTTCCTGATCTGGAAGTAAGACAACCAAAAAGTAATCAAACATGATAGAAAAACTTAGACGGAGTCAAGTGATCCAGGAGGTAGATGAGTTCAGCAAGAAGGTTGAAGATGGCTTTTATAGAAAATTTAGAAAAAGCTTCTTGTGAAAAACCTGATTGCTTTCTGGTGCTTTACTGTGTTGAGGTTAGTTTGCACCTAAACAATACTAAAGTTTGAACTCTAAGGTTCTGATCTTACATATGATTTGTTAAATGCTTGAAATGTGCATGCTGTTTCCTGAGGCCACTTCTTTAATTCTTCTATGTGTAAAATCAGGGTTTCTTAATTTCCTAAGATCCGTTGTATGTTTTCCTTAAATTGCAACCTACTCCTATACATCTGTCCAAAATAGCTTTAACAGTTGAGCTCAGAGGGGAAGATTATATCTTCTGAAGTTATGAAAACTGGTAGTTTGACTGCAATAGTTAGAGATGAGGGGAATATTAGAATGCTATCATCTGATTGCTTAGTTTGTTTTATGATTTATACATGTATGATTATTTATTTTTCAAATATTTTAAAATGAAAGATGTTCATAAATGTCTTCAGCTTTGGATAAGAATAACTTAAATCAACAACAGTAATAATGACTATGAGCTCTTGAATGTGTAAACAAGCATATGTGCAATATAAATTCAATTATCTGAATGTCACTGAGGATATAGAATAATTTCACGTTTGTGGTTCTGAATAACTGCAGAGATTTTTGTTGGAAATAAAAACAGATGGAGGACACAACCTTGTTCTGGATAGCTAAAGTCTGTCTGTTGGAAATTGAAGTATATGAATATATATGCAAACATATACAAAAATAGAGACAAGCATTATGGCTGCAATCCTCAGCAGATATAAATCAACATAACTTCACTGACTTTGATGGAAGTTTACTAATTTACACCAGCCAGCACTGGGGTATGTGCTTGTATGTAAAACAACCATTACACCCACAGCTGGGGAGAACCTGTCAGCAATCTAACATTTTACATTACCACTTTATACAGGAAAGTAAAGGATGCAACAATCTGCTGAAACCGTTCCACAGCACAGTTTTCTCTCTCCTGGGATGTAGCACTGGAATCAGGGCCTAAACAGCATCAATATCATCTTGCAAACATTGCGTATGCTTTAATGTCATCAGGGAGCCCCAGCACAATCCATCTAGAATATATATCAAGCAGAGGGGCATACTGCAATCATGTACTCTTTAACAGGCTGGAGGCTTTTCGCTTGTTATAGCTGGTGAGCCCCTAGGGAGGTGAGGCTACTGCCATACTGATTCCCAATATATGCTGATTCAGTCATTAAAATGTGCATTCATCTTCCTTCTCCCAAGACCTAGCTGTGCACAGCAGGTTTAACTAAATTGCCAATAAGAAAGCCTCTTAAATCATCTGCAGTCCTGACTGGCAACCTCACAAGCAGATGCATCAACCCATCCTAAGGCAAATGGAGCCTGTCTGTGAAGCAGCTTTGCTTTGCACTTCTGTGTGTAGCAGCTAGTTCTTTTTTTTTTTTTTTTTTTTTTTGGGGGGGGGGGGCAGGGGTCGTAAATGAGCAAACACATGGAAGGGAGGGTGGGGGTGGAGGAAGAGTGAGGAAAACAGCTGGGAAGGGGAAGGTGAGACTGCTGATAAATGCGCATTATGTTGCCTGTGCTGCTACTCTCTCTGCTGTAGGAAAAAAGGAACAGCCCCTTCCCTCAAGTGCCCCTAGCTTCAGGGTACAGAGAGCTGTTAATCAGCTTCTTCTCATGTAGCCTGGACCTGTGGGAGCGCTGGCTGGAGAAATGCCAAAGAGCTGTCACTTCACACATCATGGAGAAGTCTTCCCCTTTCAGCTGAGATTTTAATGGCTTTGGGACACGTCTGTGAGTGTGAGAGAGAAAGTGTATTCCCTTGTCACTCTTCCATTTCTCATATATACTATCACAAATACATAGTTTTTCCTATCTATACACATGAAAGGTAGTTTCAGTAATTGTTTGCAAAAGTGCTAGAATGGAGAACTGATTCTGGCAGTCAGCTCCTTCTGTCAGGTATTGTTGGAGTCTATCTCCACTGCCAAATCATCTCTAGAAAGGCACAAAGCCCCAGAAACTTTTTAGCAAGATGTTCAAGCTGAATTATTGCCTAAATAACTGGGTGGAACTAGTCTTGCTTCCCGCCTTGCAAAGCTCATGATTTAGCACTGAGCGGTTGTTCTCACTGGTGTGATTTCCAAGAAAGGGCACATATGTCTGGCCCTCCCCAATGCTGCAGTTACAGTCAATGTGTCAGGGTTGGAGTATCAGTCCATCACTCTTCCTATGATGTGCTGCATACCACATCTGCACTGGAAGGGGGAAAAAAATTAGAAATAATCATTAAATTGAATTGACTCTTTCCATATTTTGGATATTTTATTACAGAACAGAGGTTTGCTGAGTCCTGCTGTTGAATGCTAAGTGCCACAGGCCTGCAGACCTCCCTTCAGGAGGTGTCAAGTATTCTGCAAGGGTGAATAACCGGATGACAGAGTAGCTCAACAGGGGCAATTGTATGCATCAAAGTTGCATTCTTTCCATCCTTCTGTAATTTTTACTATGGAATTGCTGTATAACATGAAGAGGATGGCAAGTGTCTACTTGTTCTGGATTTTGTTGAAAACAGTGTGATCCTGAGCATCTCTGAAATGCTACAGATGTACATAGAGCTTGGAGAAAGGTAGCAGGACATGTAGGACTCAAAGTACACTGAGAAAAAAAAAATCCCACCTTGAAATACAAACTAATCTGCATAATAATGTATGGCTGTGAGAGCTGGAAAACCTAAAAAAGTTACAGAGAAATTAAACGTCTTCAAAAACAAGTGCTCAGGGAAATTAGATAGAGGGACTTTGCTAGCAAAGGTTTGCAAGTTGCCAGCTGGTAGCTTATCTCTAACAGAATCAAAAGGAAGACAAGTACTTTAGATCCCCAAAGAAAGGACTGCACTAAGTCACAGAGAGGAAAGCAATTGCTGAATTGTATGTGCCCAAAAGAGACCTCATGAAGAATATTTGTCAGGACAATTGGTGTCCACAGTGCAGATGAAAGCATCAGTGGTTGACAGCAGTCAGTAGAAAAACTATTTTGCCTCCTTTGCAATGTTTTTACTGTGAAAAAGTTTGTCCTTTTGGAGAAGATACTTCTGCACACCAGAAAATATCGCCATGTTTCTAAATGTTTCAGCTTCAGTCTGCTGACTTTTCTTCCTAGTGGCCAAAGGTGTGTGAGCACACAAAAGTTCACTAATTACAATGGAAGACCACTATGAAGGATACAGACACAACAAAGAAACTCCAATAATTTCATTTTATTTACTCCGACACAGTTCTGTGCCGCATTTTCTTTAAGAAAACGTTACTGACATCCAAAACTTGAATTGAATATGCATTTTTTCATAAGGAATTAATGATATCATTTGGGGTGTGTGTGTGTGTGTGTGTGTGTGTGTGTGTGTGTGTGTGTATAAATACATACACACACATATATATATGTGAAATTTCCTAATTAGCAGTAATTTTCAACCAAGAAGTTGGTGCTCTGTTGTTATAGAAGAAACTGAGGGACTGAGAGATCTTCTTCTGGGCCCATTTTGAGAATGAATGTATCTAAAGGATTCTAGGCAATTCAAGGACCATCTTAAAACAAGCTTATTATTTTCCTACATAATTCTACTACAAAATCACTCTTTTCTGTCACTTACAAAGCTTCTTCTAATTTTCAGCCTAAATTTCTTCAATTTTCACCTTATTTGTTTTTTTTTCTTAACATTTTCCTTCTGGGGGATAGAAGAGCTACTAAATTCAGTGTTTATTTATAGAAAGCATTCAAATTTCTGGCAAATTTTATTTTTTTAGCCCAAGAAAACTACCTCTCAGAGGCTATATTTCTGTTGTACAATGGGCTTTCACTGATTAGAGCTGGTGAATCCACAGGGCATGGCACAGCTCCACACAGAGAATCACGGGTCCTTGGGCAGGAGAACTATGCTGTGTGGCTTTATTGCTTTTGGGTGTGAGCTGGCACTCACACAGAAGAAAATTCATGTCTCCAGTGCTGTGAAAATCCCAGTAGCTTGTCTTGACATCTCTTCCCATCTGAAATCCCCCTTTTCAGATAAGGAAAATAGATCATATTTCACATGATTGCTGATGGATGTCTTACATACTGACAAAAATATATCTCTAGCTCTACTGGATATACTGGGCAAGTATTTTCCAATTGTCATATTTGTTTTTTTCATAACTACACCTTGCTGGTGGCTCACAATCCTCCTGTAATCAGCAAGTACCCCCAGGTCTTTCTCCTTCTCTGTCATTTTCAACTGAAACTCCCAATTTGCAGAAGTTCATGTTACTAGCTCGTTAAGTGCATGACTTTGCACATTATGCAATTAAATTTCATCCAGTTTTTAATACTCTACTCTCAAGGTCATTTAGTTTTTCCTGAACAATATTACAATCTGTCTCTCTATTGAGCTTTGTGTCATCACCAGACTTCATTAGAACACTCCTACTTTTTATCCCAGAGCCATTAATGAAGATGTTATAAAATCAATCCCAAATGTTTAAGGATTTCCACTAATAGTAGTTCCTTCTAGACTAATTGTTGTTTCTCTTCTATTACTGGTTCTGAACTCTTATTTCTTGCTATAATCCTCGTATCACCTATATAGCTAATAATTTCCTGTATGGTGTCAGTAGTTAGCTACAGTAGACAGCTACAGTACAGACAGATGAGACTTAGATTTGGGTTTAGTGTTTTTTTCTTCTGTATTTTACAAAAATTTAGTCATCCTTTAATATATAAAAGTAAAATAATCAGCTGACAAATCTACCACTACTAAATCTGTATAAAATTTTATCCTGGTTTCTATTTAATTTCATACTTTTTAAATTATTCAATCCTTCAAAATATGTGTTACCTTTACATGTTGTTAAGATTAAACTAGGGATTCTGGCTAATTTCCCTCCCTTCTTTTTTATATATGGGTTGTATGCTTGCTTTTTTCCATTCAGATGGTACTGCTCCTTGTTTCATTAAAAATTCAGAGGGTTTTTCAGATTGCAGTGTGTAAATTATCTTGTTTCTTGAAAGAGAATATTGAGTATTCTTACATTTCACATGCAGTCATTCCTATCTCTCTGTTCACTTCCATTAGCCATTTGGCATTTGCTTCCATCCCATCAATATCATCGTTATTACCAGAAAATGAGGCAAAATATTATTTGGATTTGGTGCCATATCACGATTATGTTTCATTCTCACTATACAGTGGCCACATTTCCCTATTTTTTTTTGTATGACAATGAGATTTTCATTGTTTTAATTTCATTTGCAAGTTCTAACTTTGATATTTTTCAGTTCATTCACCTTGTGCTAGTAATATCCCTTTTTTAAGAAAACATGATTTACAGTCCTTTGCCAGATCCATAAGGCATACAGTGCTTCCCTCCATTGTTACACTTTCTCTATCACCTTTTTTATTAACTGTGTCAATTAGCGCAATGGTCTGCTTTGCATTGTTCATCTAGTTAAAAATATGAAGGTATATTAAAATCTTCCTTTTCTCAAACAGTTCTAGCTACATTGGCAAAACAGGGAAATGGGAACTGCAAGATTCCTCAAGTTCTTCATGTTTCATCCTATGGCTTCCAGAGGGGGGCAGAGCAAGCAAGCATTTCTGGATAAGAATGGGATAACATAAGCATGGTCTCACTAAAAGCATTCAATAACCTTTTCTAACATGTACTGGCATGTCAAGGTTTGTAATATCTATCCCAGAATGATCATTTTTTTCTCTGCTGTTCTTGATATTTAGATACTTAAGACAGGCCTATCACCACAGCGTATGGGAACATAGTATGTGCAAGAATTACTTATATATGCATTTGGAAAATGCAGGGGAAACCCATTGGTGTGACACATTTGAAGCAGCAAAATAAAATCCCTCATTTATATTCAAGGCTCAGAGTGATGACAGAATGTATATGCCACAAACATATAAAGTTGCCACCTCTCAGCAGAGAAACCCTAATAGTTCAGATACGAGCATACTCACTACTAATTTGGCTTGACTCCTCTGACTTTAAAGCTCAATGGAAGAGTAACCCTTCATAGGTGAGGCATCCTAAAAAAGTGCAAATGATTGGTTCTTCCCATACCCTGTTACCTTGCCATAGCCTGATGAAATGTGAGAGTCCCTGGTGTAGTTTGTATGAATTCCAAGCCTGTTATTACTACTTCTAAGATAAAGGAAGGATTCTGCAGTACATATATGCAGCACAGTCCTGAGATTGAAGAGGTCTGTATTTTACTCCCATTTATCTCACATATGTGCTGCATAACAATGAATAAAATCATTACACTGTTTGCCTTACATTTCGTGCTCCATAAACTGAGGATAGTAATACTGACCTAGAGTGCAGAGATGTTGTAGGTCTTAATTCATTAATATGTGTAACACCACTTAGGAATCATGTAAAAGATGTGCAGAAGATTATTATGACAGATAGGATACAAATCTTTCAGGACTCAGTTATATTTAACTTTATTTGAAAGCCAGTGTTTTAATTACTAAAGAGCCATTTCTGTAAATCAAATGACATTATGGCTTGTGATTATCGAGAATGTTACCACAAAACAAGAGTTTGAGACAGAGCCAAGATCTCTTCTGATACTTTTATCTGGCATGAGAATTTCTCTGCCTTGAAGCATGACAGCCATTCAGGAGTTTATTTTCCTGGCTTTGAAATCTGAGTTGTACTCGGCTATAGGATCTGACAACTTTCTGCTGTGTTACATCCTCCCTGCTCACCTGGCAGCACAGAAGAAGGTGTCTCACACTAATGCTATCATACTAAAGCTCTACTGAAAGGACAGTGATGAATGCTGGTTTAGTCCACTGTGCTTATATTGGGTGGGCAGTGGATAAGAGCCAGATATAAGAAGCAGCAGGAATTATAAACTGAAATGAAAGGCTCCTTTGCATTTAATCTAATTCTTTGTGCAATCAGAATGAGGTTGTTTCTTGAATTAACAATGATCTTTCCTAAATCAGCTTTTTCCATGTGCTCACATACCCATAAGGGATGTCTCTCCTTGAATTACTGGCCCTGGTAGACAGTGCCATAGCTCTAGTGGAAGGAATATAATAAAATAAAATAATATATAATGAGAAATGAGCATAGCCAACATTGTAATCACAATGAGTGATTTTTAAACACTTTTAATGCTGCCAAATCAAACCCAATTTCCTGCAGAACAAGGAGGAAACTAATGCCCCTTGAAAGATATTTTCATGATAGGAAAATTGCCTTTGCCCTCCCTGCTTGGAGACCACAGGATTCCTCCCCCATGGTTGCTATTGGCTGGATATCATGACACTCCCAGGATAGATCACCTAAAAAAGATGTAAAGTAGGAGGGGGTAAAAGGAGGATATTTAGTTAAAGCAGCCTGATACCCATTTTAACATTGTGTTATTTATGCTTAGTATCTACAGAAAGCCAAGAATGTATTAAAAAATAAACTTAACGTATTTATATTCTACAGATACTTTTCATGAGGAGTAATATGATGCATTGCAAAGCCAGGAGAAAGGCTTCCCATGTGACCCAAAGGAAGTTAATTAAACACAACATGAAAACTTGTTGCTGCAAGGGTGAAAAGAGAAGAAAACTTAAGCTCAGGAAATGATTTGAATAACAGAGATAACTACCCTTTAGCTAAGCCTTGAATACTACTTTTTTCCTGCAACAAGGAGATGGTCAAGCCAGCTGATTTGTCAGAATGATGAAGCAGCCACAGTCTGACTGGATGCGGTGAACCCACCACTTCTCTAGTGTGGGACATTTCTTAGGGATTTTAGCTACTAAAACCTACTAAAGCGTCTACTGAAAAGGCATTCAGTTAACTTGAATCACTGCCTTGTAACCAAGATGTGGTTAGGGGGCATAGGGGCCAGAGAGGCTCTCCTGTCCAGCTTTAGGCTCTGACTGATTGAGCTCTGGCCAGGAATCCTTCCAGCGTCAAGGCCCAGAGCACACTTCCCCACTTCTAGGAGTTTAGTTGGCTGAATTAGCGAGTTTGGCTGGCTGAGTCCAAAGCTGACTCTTGACCGGTAAGAATTGTTGTGAAAAAAGCTAGAAGCAAGGGCTTGCTGTCCCAAGCCTTCCCTTGGGAGCTGCTTTTAAGCTGAGGCTCCTCTGCTTGGCCCTGCCTGTGGTACTTTACAGCTGCATAGCAACTGTGTCTGCACCCAGTCTAATATCACCTTGATCCTGACCCTGATCCCGCCTGACTGACCTGACTTCCTGGCTTGGTCCTGGACCTGGCTCCTCACAACAGACTTTCTGGCTGATCACTGAGGCTGAAACTGATCCTGATCACTGTCCCTGGACCTGATCCTGACCATGGCTGACTGAACTACCTGAGGAGAAGAGAAGGTCGCAGCCCCTGCCTGCCTTGCCATCACTTTCAGCTCCCCTTCCTTGTGGAACAGCCTGTCCTTGATGCTCCTTGACATCTGGAAAGCATAGAAAGCATTCCTTTGTACAATGAATAGGTGGCTAAAAGACGTTTCATGACTCTAAGCAAATTCCAAAGCACTCCAGATACCACTAACGTTCTGTGGCTGATTCCTAAGAATAACAACAATGCAAAGTATCATAGACTCAGAGAAATGTTCTTTGGGAAGGACTTCTGGAGGTGTCTAGTCCAGTCCCCTGTTCAAACTGGCACTGTTGCTAACACTAGATCAGGTCAGCTGTGGCTTTGTCTATCAGAGTCTTAAAAACCTCCAAGGATGGTGTCTCTGTAAAACCTGTTCCAGTGCTGTACTATCCTAGTGAGTTTTTTTTCCAGTCTTAACCTCCCAAGCTGCAATTTGTGGACATTGCCCCTTGTTACATCACCTAGCACTACTGAGAAGCGTTGTTCAGTTATCTTTGTAACCGCCCTTCAAACAGCTGTAAGCTACTTGATAATTACTTAGCCTCTTCTTCACCTGACTAAACAAGCCTAACTCCCTCAACCTCTCTTGATCACATGCACCAGGCTTCCAACCATCCTAGTAGCCCTCCACTGGACCTTCTCCATTTTCTCCACACCTTTCTCGAACTGAGGGCCTAAAACTAGATATCATACTTGAGTGCCAAGTAGTGGGGGATGATCACTTCCTTTGATCTGCTAGGCATGCTTGTCTAAAGTAGTCCAGTATGCAGTTTAACCTCCTTGTTATGAGGGCACACTGTTGCCTTCTTTCAGCCTGATGTCCACGCACCCCCTAGATCCTTTTCAGGAGCAGTACTACTCAGGCAGTCTCTTCCCAGCCTGTAGCAACATAGAGTTATTGTGCCTCAGCTGCAGAACTTCTCTCTCCTCATAACCTTCAGGAGGTCTGCTGGCCCAATGCTAAAATTTATCAAGTCCTGGACTGAAGCTCTACCATTTAGCAAGTCAGCCACTCCAGCTAATCTAATGTCATCCACAGATTAGCTGAGGGTGCACTTCATACCATCATCCAAGTCTTTGATGAAGATGATAATACAGGCCTCAGTTCTGTTCATTTTTGGCCTCCAGCCTGACTCTGAGCTACTGATCACTACCCTTTAAGCCAGTTTCTAACACACCAAACAGTCCATTACTTCTAGTCCACATTGCCTCAGCTTTCAAATAAGAATGCAATGAGAGAAGGTGTCAAAAGCTTTAATAAAACCATGGTGTATTACATCCACTGCTCTCCACTCATCCACATCCACAGGAGGATGCCATGTGCCAACCAAGTGATAAGCTCCAGAGAGTGGCTGTTCTCCTGGTAGTCCCATAGTTGCTCACTTCCAAGGTTACTCCCTTTCACAGTGCTCTGGCTTAGTTAATATCCTTTAGGCAATTGTGCCCACTCATTTGTTTCTACTCCCCTACAGTCTCTCTCCAACACACTGACACCATTTGTCTGCTTTGAGTCGGTTTTCATCATGAGCCACTTTTAGTCTTTCTAATTTTGAGCTACATAGCTTGGTTTGGGCCTCAAATCTCTCAATATCATGCCATCCTGCTGCTCCCCATTGGTGAACAGAGAAATGCTTCCTGCCCTGCATTTCTGAGTCCTTCTGCTACAAAAGTCTGGGTTCTCTTCCAGGCCTTGTCAAGTCTCTCTGAGTAAAGTATCTCTGAGATACTTTACTATTTCTTAACTTTTTTAAAGATTTATTTTTTTTTTTAAATATGCTTGAGAAAATGAGACATTATATTGGGCATAAATGGCAGGGCTTCAGTTGCAGGGAGCTGCAAGAGTGATCTGTGTGGAAGGAGGCCATGAACCGCCCTGTGCCAGTCACAGACAGTTCCAGATGGCTCTGAAGCAGATGGAAATAACACACCATGTGCCAAAACTTCAATCAATCAGGGGAGCACATAGTGCTGCTGCTCAAACATTAAAGAAAGGGCAGTAGCCACTAGGGGCAGGAGACAGAAGAGGGGACACAGGAGAGGACATGTGAGGACACATGTTAGAGTAGACACACAGGAAATACAAAAGGGAACATGTGAGAAATAAAACAGAGTGAGTAGAAGGGGCCATTGTTGGAGACATGGCCGGAGGTGCACTCTGGGAAGGAGACCCTCCACACTGGAGGAGGTACCCCTCTGAGGGACTGTAGGCCATTGGGAACCCATGCTGGGCCAGGGGCATCCCTGAGGGACTGCAGCCTGTGGGGGAAACCGTGCTGGAGCAGAGGAGAAATAAGAAGTAAGTGACAGTGAAGGAAAAGAGTAAGAAGCAAGGAGCAGCAGAAAGAAACCCCTGGCTATGGACCCCAACCTCCTGCACTGCTGTGGCCTCACCAAAGGAATTGGGAGGGCCTGAGTGTAACATGCAGCAAAAACAAGACAAGTGGAAGCTAGAAAGGGAGGAGGAGAGGTGTTGGACTGAAGTTGAGCCTGGGGAAGAGGAAGAGAACGTGTTTCCTTAAGTGTTTGTTTAATTGTTTACTACTACTTTTTTCTCAATGCCCAAATCAGTAATTAAAAGTTTATGTTAATTGGCAATACATTAAATTAAATGAAATTCCCTGAGTCAAGACTGTTTCGCCTGTGACAGACACCTGCTGCAGATTTATAACCTTCCAGCAGAGTGCTGAGAGCGTGGGCTGCATATAGCAGGCTATGATAATACAACGTATGAAAAGGTCCAGCATACTGGGTCCATGCTGGAGGCCTGAGCTGGGAAGAGGCAACAGTCCCATCCATAGCACCTACCAGAATGGTCTTTGACTGATCTGAGCATCAAACCATTTGTGGGTTTTGTTTGAGGAGATACCCAGTTGTTCCACTCCAGAACAGATCCCAGGAAAAATCCAGCCCGCATGCTGTGTTGATGGTCAGGGAAACAGGGCCCTGAAGTGAAACAACGAGTAATCCAAGCTGACGGCCTACTGACCTGCTGACCCTTAGATAAAGAGCTCATTGTTGACACTATTAACACAGGGAAAAGAGTGATCCAAAGCTTCTTAAGTATTTCCAGTAAATGGACGGTCTGTCAGGGTGCAAGAGGTCTTGATTGACATTTCTCAGTGAGTGAGAGAAAAGACTGCGTTGGCCAAGTGTCACTTGTATTCCTGTCATAGGACACTTAAGGCATACTTTGCCAATTTGTCTTTGTTGTATTTTGTTCAATGCTCCATTAAGCATTAAGTATGAGAAATAATATAATGCTGTTTATTCTTTTGGGGACTGTAGAATGGAGTTAGAGAACTGAGGAGTTTGCCTGTGATGGGGGCTCACTGCCATCTGGTATGGCTGAGTTTTGGAGCATGCTAAAAACAGTAACTATTAGGGAAAAAAAAGAAAATCGTTCCGCACAGTGTTTCTCATATAAAAAATATCTCTGACATCTCTCTGATTAGAACTCTCTATGCCACTTTCTTTCTGAAAACTTTGTGACAGATTTCAATAATGCAGAGGTGGCTTTTGCTGAAGCTATATGGTGTCATCAACATAGCTGAAGAACTTTGGCGAGGGTCTCTTGAGTCAGCATTCAGATCTGTAATTGCTCTTTCAGGTAAAGATGGCAGTGCCTTTAGAGAAAACCAGGCAAATCACTCTGAGTGGCTAGTGACAGTCCTGCTCAGACCGGGTTCCTGCAGCACTGAAACCCAAACCATCACTGAATGCCAAACGATCAGTAATGTAGCCCTGGAAGGGGAAGAGAAAAAGAAAAAGTGCTAATGTGGAAATGCAGTGTCTTACTGGACTCTTAGACTATGACAGTCAGACTGTTGCTAGGGGTGAGAAACTGCTACTATATAATAGACATTTACACCTAATCTTATCACTGAATTTCCCAAATTTAGGCTAGATTCTTTTCAGTGGAGCACATTCAGTTTCTCGTTTTTCTTGTACTCAATGATCATAAATATTGATTCATAGGAAGGTAAAATGCTTGATAGCTGTTTTGCTTCTGCTTTTGGAATAAAGCAGGAGCATGCTTACATCTTGTATGATATGCTGGAGAAAGGACAAGTTCATTGTCTGTAACAAAGAAGGATGTGAAAAGTGCTAAGGAAGCCCAGATAATGTAAATTCAAGAGGAACTGAGTGAGGATCTTCCTGAGCACACTAATGGCTAAACAACTGGAATAATGCAGCATTGCAAAAAATGGAGGGATTATTAGTGCAATTCAGTTAAGGAAAACTGTATCTTTAAAAAAAACACACTAAAAAGAGTTAAAATTTTCTCTCTCTCTCTCTTTCTTTCTTTTTTTCTTTTTTTCTTTTTCTTTTTTTCTTTTGCTAAAATTACAGGCTGGTTGAAAAAGTCCCTATCTTGATACAATATCCATTCAGTATCTCAAGGCATTGATTTAATACCACACTACATCTTGACTAAAACTTTGCACTGTACCGCATGTGATGTTCTACTATCTGTCCGTGTCTCTATGAGATGTCTCTTTAAATGGATCTCCACTTTCTGTCTGGCTTTGAGGAAAAGTATAGTGAAGATTAAAAACAGCTTTAACAATAACTTAGACCTTCTGTTCTACTTGGGAAAGGAGATGAAGAATTAGGGAGGAGCTACGCAGTTTATCACAGAAGGCTGCTACTCAGCTGAGCAGTGTCTCTACACAGGACAAACCTCTAATTGCACTTCCACATATTTGAATCTCATACCTCTGTCGATCAAACAAGCCTTTTGTTTATGTATCAGTAGCGCTGGGATCTTGCTTCAGGATTATTTTACCCATTTGACCAGCACCTGCTATAGCATCTAAGCATAACCATAGCTAGGTCTGATTCAGTTCCTCTTGTGTGTTTACTTATCCTACCAGCTAGAACTGAGAAATCTTCAGAATAAATTTATGACAGTGGTTTAGGGTTGGTAACACATTTAGAAATGGCATAAAAGTAAGATTCTTAGAAATCGTAAGTTCATGCAAAAAAATCTGCTTATTTAGGAAAAAAAAAAACTAAAAGAACAAAAAAGACTGCAAAGTGTAGACCAGAAGCCAGTTATAAATTTTAAGGATTCTCAAGACTTGATGACATTTTTGAAAAGCGAGTGGTCATTCTAGAGGGACTGCCATTTTTTGGAATTCTGAATGGAGATGATTTAAAATTTTATATAGGATTTGCTCTGCAATGTCCCTTAAGCAATGCACTGAAAATGCAGGCATTTGAAACCAAAATTCACTCTAAAAATAGTGACCAAATCCTACATTTCTCAAATGTCTGGGTAATCATTTAATTAAAACATACCCATTATGGTCTCTTAGATCTTGTGTAGACAGAGACAAGCAAAGATGTGCTGATATAGCCTCTAGATCTATTCCTGGAAGAACATAACTCTACATACATTTTTTCTTAAGAGCATAGAAAAATATGTGGAAAAAATTGACAGTGTATTCACAAAGGGAACAGCAGGTTCTTAAATTAAATGAGGTGATAAGCTTTCAGCTCAGAAAATCAAAAATCTCCTATGAGGTACCATTAAAAACCTCTACAATACCAGTTAATACAGTGTCATCTGATCGAATGAACTACGTGAAATGAACATAGCAAAAAATTGGATCTGATAACTAGCCTGGTCAGGACTGCTTCCCTCTGTTACAAAAATATGTGCTTTATCCCTTTACTTTTCTGATATTGTTATGGTACAATTCCTGAATGGATTGGACAAAGAAGAAATACTTTGTTCTGTTCCTGTCTGCCACAAAATATACTATTTTGTTAACGTGAGGAAACACCACATATTAACGTGCCATCTCCCGTTTGATGCCTATCCAGTTTTCTTATTCACAGCAGTTAAAGAGTGCCGGTATCTGCAGTGTATCTTTTTTGAATGGACTTCAGATGACTGTGTCTGCAAATACTGGATTGACCAAACCCAGCTGTCAGCATGAGCTAATAATGGATGTATAATTCAGAATATTAAAGTATAGTTACCATAGCAAAAGCCATGAAGGTAAAGAATGCACACCAGTTACAGAAATGATCAGCTGGAATGATTAGATAAAACACATTTATGAAATTTTGGATACCTCTACCTCTATCTTGAATATGAGCAAATTTAACTTAATCAGTTACAACAGCTTTTACAACTAAGTCTGAGGGGAAGTAAACTAGAACTTCCATCTCGTACAATCCTTACAAGCATAACACAGTACTAACTGCTTCAGGCCTATTCTTCTTAGCTTTCTTCCATGTTAAACATTGGCAATAAATTCCAATATAAGTAGGTTACTGCCACATCCAATTAACATCAAAATGACTGGAAAAAATAACCAGTCAGCCAGTATGACAAGTATTATACCGAGGTGCTTCTGGCTTAATGTGGTGTAAACTTGCATAATCCCCAAAACAGCTCTGAATGCTGATGCACGTAGCAATGCATGCAAAATCATGCATCAACTAAGACTTTTAAAACTATATGCACATTTAAGCTGGTGGTCTGAACGTTGCTCATCATATTCTCAGTCACCATGAATGATAACTGAAGAGAAGGTACCATCATTCTTTCAACAGCTATAATAAGAGATATTCTGGTATGTTATGCTGAAATATCATTGTGCCATGCTATTTTCAACGTGGTGTATTATTACCATAGTCCTCACAGCCGGAGATGGGTGAGAAAGTAAACAATTTATCAGAGGCTGCTCTGAAGAACTGCTCGGTCATTTGTAGTAGCGACCCTCCACTCCCTGGGTCTGGGTCAGCTGTGAATGCTGGGAGTGTCCCAGGACTGGGCACAAACTTCAAGGTTGCCATACCTTGTACTAAAGGTACAAGAAGAACGCACTATGTAAGAGGAGCTTAAAAGACAACTTTACTTTGTAGCCATTAATCTGTTTATGTTGAGAGAGATCAGCTTTCTTAGTTGCAATAAAACTGGTTATTAGGTCTTGATTTCTTGAGAGCATTAAATCAATTTACTTGCATTACACTAACTTTTGGGGATGATATAAAAAGCCAAAGAAAAGAAGAATCTAAATATCTCAGGTTGATTCCTTGCTGTGACTGATTGATTTGATCACAAATCTGTGTTAATGGTAACTCAGAGAGAAGATACCTGCTCCATTTTCTCATATTGGTCGTTTGCAAAGTCTATATATTAAAAGCAACCTGAACAGAGAAAGGGAGGCATATTACCTTACGTTACCATACTGACGTTTATCTCTCATTATAGAAATTATTCAGTCATTAATTATAGTGGAAAGATCACTTTTTTGAGGAGGTTATCAGAAACACAGTAATCAGAGCATGCTTCATGCCATAAATTTGGTATACTGTAAATGAGTAGTTACATGTATTAACATTTAAAAGAATCATTGCTATTGAGCAATAACAGAGGAGGTGCGGTGCAGGTTCAGTGAATTGATGAAGGAGTGGGAAGAGCTGATATGTTGAAGCAAAGGCCACTTCTCCCAGTGAGTCACTAATCCCTAGGAAATGCCCTGTGCCAAGGTTGTTAATGTAATCATCAAACTTTAAAAGACATGAGAATGGCTTCAACTTTCGGATAAGTAAATCTTGCATCTGGAACATCTTGAGGAATAGATTCATGGTGTCATATAAAGAGACTGACAATTTTTCTTGTTCTAACACTTAATGTACAGTACTGCTGGATGGAGCAGGCTGAACACTAGCTGATGTTTAGAGCACCTTATTTCAAATATTTCCACCATTTGGGAAAGACAAAAGATATGTTTGTTTAAAGGATGCAAAGCATTTGACTAAGAATCAATAACCACTTTTGATCCAGAGATAATTTGTGACACTCTCCAGATTAGTTCTGAGAGTTCATTATGAAACATCTGGAGAATGGGGATCAATAAATGTAGAAAGAGAAATTTAACAAATATCAGTCATTATATAAATTAGCAAAGACAGTACAGAGGATAACATAAATACAGAGTAAATAACTAGATAATATGAAAGCAGAAAAATTCCTTTTCAATGAATAGTTACATATGTCAAAGGTCAATGGCAATTTTTAGAAGAGTATTGCATAAATACAACCTTACTGTGTATATGATAACCTTGATGGTCACTGTCTCAGAAAGGACATAGCATATACTGAAAAAGTCCATGGTAGGATAATGGAAAGATTAAAGCCATGAGGAGGACTAGCTGCATTTTAAAAGAAAAGCAAAATAAGTAACTTAAGTAGTGCTAGAAATATATAAAATCATGAATGATATAGTGAAAAACAGATGCTTCATCCTGGTTTGTCCTTCAGATTACTACGAGGATGAAAAAATAATTTATCCATACCGAAAGACAACAGACATAGAACAGTACAAGTATACCATTTCATACTGTGTATAATTAACCTGAGCAGTTCATTGTCGCAGGATACTACTGAAGGAAGTATCCCAGAAAATTCTAGAATAGAACAGCATCTGCAGCTTAACCTGAGATGACAACAGGATAAGAACTATCAATTCTCATGCTTCAGGGTAACAAGTTGGGGCCAGCTGGGTCTCTGGAAAACTTTTCCTCTGTGGTCTAATATACAAGGGAGCAGAAGCACTAAGGATGAGCTGCTGTTGAAGGCCAGATGTTACAATAGAAGAACTACTGTTTTGTAATAGCAACATGGTTTTTGTCTCTCTTTTCACGAATATAGATTTTTACTGGGAACTGTTGTATTAAAATGTCTGCATGCATGTTATGCCTGCTTAGTCCTTGTGTGATTCATATTTCTATGAGTCTTTGGCAAGACAGAAATATTTTTAGCGATTTTGTATTTCAGTCAGTTGAATGACTGAATAGCACAGAGGATGCTGCATCAAAACCAGCTTATCTATGTATCAGAAGCTAAACTGAGTTTGTATTTCTTAATCCAAAAGCAGAAAAAATATTTTAAAAAAGATTATAGGTTAGTGGTTAAAAAGAAGATGAGGTCTTAGTCATTATAAATTACATTCTCAGCTCTGAGTCAGAACTCCTATGTCAAGTCAGACAAGTTATTTAATTTCTATGCATCTAAACTTCCCCATATGTGTAGAATGGATCTATCTAATAAGATGCTGTGACATTAAATCATTAATTACATTTTGTGATCCAAGAATGAAAAAATGTGTAAATGCAAGGTATTATTACTAAGTTTTTTTTTTTTTCTGAAACTCTTATAGATGAATCAGATTTCTTTGGCTGTCACCTCACATCAAATAAATGTAATTGCATAGTTATATCATAGCTAAGGACATTTATCTGAGTGAAATTGCCCTAGAGAGCTGTCACCTGGTATCTCAGATACAGTTTGGCATACCTTCCCAGGTTTATAGTGGGAATTTGCGTAGACTGCTCTCAGAAGTTCCTGGGGTTTTTTTCTCTCTCTTCCACAGGTCATCCAGAAACACTTCTCACAAATCACTCGGGCAGTCACAAGGTGCTGTTTTCACATTGCACAAAACAGCACCATTGACACCTGCTGAACTCAGCTCATGAGTTGCATTCCTACACTATCTTTCCTTTACCATCAATAGACAATGAAGCTCCATAATAGTTAAGGATATTTTCTAAGTTCTGTATGATTTTAGCAGTGTTTGAAGCTTGAAGCTAAAGTGTTCTGTGACATGTCTGGTCCCAACCATACATAAAGGGAATTGAAATAGTAATCTGCTATGCTACTTGACAGATTTGATTATGCCTTACTGTCTTGCCTTCTGAATCCATAAGGTTTCTTTTTATTCTTAAAGAGAACTCTTTGGCTATCACCTTCACAAGTGCTGGATAATGCTGGAGTGGTGTTTAGTTTGGGCAGCTAAGGGGGGACTTGCATGCCTTTGGATTACAGCTGGAAGCCAACTTCTTTCTATCTGCCTAAGCTTGCTGAAGGGTAAAGGCCAGAACGAAGGCTGCATGAAAGAGATAATAAGAATAAATGCTCCCAGCAACAGTAGCATCAGGAACAGACCTGTGCATAAAGTGCAAACTCAGGGATACTTCAGGCAATGTGTGTGGTGACCTTGCGCCTGCAGTTGCAGAGCAGTGTGATATTCTCCATGAGCAATGCCGCCTCCTTGGGTCCTGCACCAGGCCCAGAAGCAGGATCTCTCTTACAACAGATGAAAATAAAAATGAAATGCACTGAAATCAGCCAGACATGAGAACTGCTTCCTGTCTGTGGTGAATGTTGTGATTCAAGGAACTGTGTTTTCTTATTTCAAGGTTCCTATTTTCACTTCTATAAAAATAAAGAGAGCTCTTGATAAAATTTCTCTAAATGCAAAGGCTTGAAGATAAGGCACCACTTAAATCTTGATTCAGACCTACTGGTTATGAAAAACTTGAGTAGAAATTAATGAGATCCTTAGCGTGATCCTACCCTCTGCTGCTGTAGAAATTTCCCTCTTTTTAAGGAAGCAGAAGCTAGTAAAGCCCACAGTAGATTGGTGTGATTTAGAGTAAACATCACCCTCATGATAATCAGAGCCATAAATATACTTTTTTAAGCATCCTCATAACAGCAAAAATGGTATGACTTGACAGTCAAGTCAACTTAACAGAAGTCACAGGGCACCCTACTCTGACTTGTCAGAGGGAGACCAAATGTTAGCATCAGTTTTGAAATTTTGGTTCCAATATCTGATGCAAGTTCCTGGGTTCACAGCCATAGAGCCACATATTTTCTCTTTGGCCACAACAAAGACATAACATAGGAATCACAGCACAACCTGCCTGTTTAACATGTTTCAACCTCAACCTGGATAGTGCTGCTATTGGGGAGAAATAGTTCAGATTCTCATAAATCATTCTCTCAGATGCTGAGAGAGCCAACAAAGTTGCTGGTGTTATGAAATGGACCACGGAATAGATTCCCTCCTATATTTCATGCAGCTGACAAACAGTAATGCCCTTCAGTCTTTCCACAGCTGGCTCAGGTTCAGATGACCAGCACAGTAATGAAAGTCTCCATATCCTATTGGCAGCTCTCAGGCCATCCATAGTTCATTGAAGAAATGTCTACTCTGACCGGAGATGGATGGCTTCCGCTGTGATGAAAATAGGGCAAGAAGTAAGACTGCATGAGAAAGACCTGTTTCTATTTTATCATTATGCAAGGGGAATGACATTTGGAGAAAAAAAGGGGAGGAGGGGGAGTGTTGGTAAGTATCTGGTACCTTTGTTTCGTGTAACAAAGAAAAGAGATATGATAACATATTCATAATTCTAGCACCGGTTTTGACATAATAGGACAAAATGGTGCCTGAGGATTCCTGTGTACCAGGCAGATGGGCCATCCACTATTTTCCTTCAGGTCAGGGGTCATCCTAAAACGAGAGTCAGCAATCATTTTGCAGGGTATAACAAAACCATTTTTTTGCCCATTCCTTAATCCCAGAAAGCACTACTGTCCTCTACTTTTGTCCACATACATTATCATTTTTGTCTATTATCTGCATCCCCAGAGACCTAATAGTCTTTTCTTCAGTGTGGCTTGATCTGGAGCAGCTGTAAGCTTTGCTGCAGGCAGTGTCTGACAACCGCTTGCCTCTTGGTCAGTGTCAGTTCCCTGGGGGAGGGCAGGCATTCACTTCATTATTAGAAGCGTGGAAAAAATCCTATATTCATTTAGATCCAGAATAAATATGCAATACTTGGAACAAAGGAGCCATGTTCCAGTCCAGCTGGCAGTGCTTTTACTATTGCCATTCTTCAAGGCCGGCTCCTGCTTAACGCATGCATTAAGGTCATTTATTTAAAAATAATGGAATGTGCTGCAAAAGCCCTTTTTCCCTCTGTCAGTCTAAATTTCACCTTCCAGCATCTCTCATTGATCCTGGGATTCTAAGAACTTGTGTGAAACAGCACTTTTGTAAAAATAAAGATTGTTCAATTACAGTACCTTGGAGAAGAGAGAAACAGCAGAGAACAAGCCCCCCCCACCCCCAAAAAAAAAAAAAAAAAAAAAAAAAAAAGGCCTGAGTCTTATTTTGTCACATAACATTGGGCTTTTATTCAACTGTAAGGTAAATGTGAATTTTGTCTATAAATTACCTCCTCCACTACTGGGGTAAAAATACATGCCAATAAAAAGCTTTAATGTTAGGTTACTATAGGACATCCTAGTACTTTACCTGATTATCCAAGACAAGAAGGTGCCCTTCAGATGTGTTCCTGTGCTTTTGCTGCAGTTGTCCAGCATGTCTGTTTATGTTCTCTTCTATTTGAGATACACAAGAAATAGGATCTGAACCAGAAGGCTACTCTTTGTTTTGAGAAGGAGCTAACCCTGAAAAGGTGCAGCATTGCACAGATTAGGATGATGTTAATGGACATGACTTCAACAAGACAAGGATCTGTAATACACAGCTGTCATTTAAGTCAGATTATCTTTTTAGGGGACTCCAAAGTGAGAGAGGACATGGAGGCTCCTTCCCTAGAAAAACCTCACAGAAAAGTTAAACAGGATTACAATGAAATGCATTTCAAGGGTAAAACTAGCTAGCTTTGCATCCTTTCATACCAGCTTCAGGAAAATTCAGGCTGAGATTTATCTGAAGCAATGGTAGCATCCAAAAGCTAAGTATGAATTCTGAGTTAGCATGACCAGAGGGTGATTCATCCTCCCATTCTTACCTTAGACTGGTTTATCCTTATCCTTATCCTTATCATAATTTAGGCGGGGATATAACCACATCTGTGACATCTTTTTAGCTGATTAACATTAAGCTGACTTTTGAAATTGCTCTCTTTAGTTGTGTAGCTTTTTAGAGAGACCTTGCAAATCAGCTGATCCTGTTGTAGGAAGGTAGCAAGTTTTGCTTGTGCTACTATTTGTAATGGGATTGTTTTGATAACAGAAGTAATTTGGGAAAACAAATCCAATAGAAGTATTAACTGGTATCTTCTTTAAAATTTGTATCTTTGCAGCTGGGGGCTGCAGGTATCATGGACCTATTCTATAAAGAATGCTTTTCCTCTACTATCAAACACATAAGACAACATGGTGATAAATAGGACCAAGTGCAAACATGATGTAAGAAGGCTGTAAAAGACAGAACTTTTTTATTAATGTTTTTTATTTATTTTTATTCATGTGTGTTTCTTATTAAGTATTCTCCATCATGCAGACATTCTCTTCTTTTAACCACTTTATTATAAGTCATTATGCTTAGATTTGCTTAGAAATTACTCTCTTTCATTAACACAAAATAAAATGGTTACAGTCTCTGTTTCTAGCCATTTGTGACACCACTAGCCTTAAGCAGAAACTTTTGCTTATAAGATAGGCTTGGAGTGATGGGATAAGCCATTTTTTAGTGCCCTAAAAAATAAAAAGGAACTATTATGTTGTCTGTCATACCATGTGTCATAACCGTCAAAAAGTTAGTGAAGGTTACTCAGACTTTTTATTATTTGGGTGACATAGGCTAGTTTTAATGATGACAATAGAGATGTTATTAGACTACTGCTGGAGCTGTCTTTAAAAAGTAGCTACTCAGAGCTTTCTCAGAACTGTACCTACAATTGCCAGAAATGAAACATATTTTGTGATTTACCTCATTCTTCCTTGTAGAATTTTGTAGGTTAGGCTGATTCCAAATCACAAACAAGCAATGTATTTCTTCCAGAGGACACAAGGACAGTCACTGAACACCATTGACCTGGCAAATCAGAACCAAAGTTCCTAAGTAAAAATTTCAAAGGTGCCTTATTTTCAAAAACTTCTGAGGAAACAAATCCTCACTGCTTTTCACTGAAATGTGACTGCTAAATGTGTGCACTGCATTTACAGACGTGTTCAAGCAGCTAAAGACACAGCTACTTAATGTGACTTTAAGAAATCCCTAAAAAAGTTTAAAAAATTAAATTGTTTCTGACTACTTTTGAAGTCATGTAGTCTAAGTACTTAAACAGACTTTATGATCCTGCTTGATGGCTTCCAGAAATGGCTTTTTTGCTACTTGGAAGTTTTTAACTTTTTTTTTTTTTTTTTTTTTTTTAACGTCTGATCAGACATTCCCAAGCTTCTGTTGTATCTATTATCAGTTGCATCATTTGGAATGTCCCTCATAACAAAGGGCAACAGCAAACATATTGCTTCTTTGAAGCCTTCCCCTCTCATTACACAGTGCTTGTAGCCAAAAGTAGGAGCTACAGCAAGATCCAAACCCTCCTGAAGACATTTCATAGGCAGATACTTCAAGCTGTAAGGTGAGGATAACTACTTAGGAGGAACTGAGACCTGGCTTGCCAACTCTTCATCGGGTACAGCTGTTTTCCCTGAATGCACATACTTCACTCTAATTACTGTTAATAGGAGCCAGTTGTGCAGTCTGCGAAAGTCTGAATTAGTTGCTGTTCATTCAGCATAGATGAGGAAGTTTGTGACTATATAAAACCCTGCCATTCTGTATGCCTAGCACTGAGCACTTGGACTGCCACGCTGGCAATATTGAAAGGTCATAGGGGAGGGCAATTTTTTCTTTCTTTTGTACAGTCCACATGAACGTCAAGAAGAATTGCAGCTGCTTCATTATGGGAAACACAAGAGTGGCTTCCTTCCCTCTTCCTGCTTAGTGTTCTTCCCTTCACCTTCACCTTCTACTTTCAACAACACGACATCCAAAACTGGAAAAGAAAAGTTGGAAGGGAAACCTTTCAGTGGCTTTAGTTGCTACACATTATGCCCGTAGGCGAAATAAATCTTTCCCCAGATAGTTGCAGCCCTGCGCATAGGCAGTCTTATACAAGGGGGCTTGCTTCTGACAAATTGATTTTCAGAATTCAGACACAAAATCAAGTAACAGCAATTCAGTAAGTAAGTGCATATCAGCAGAGCTCTAATGGCTGTTGAGGAGGGCTGCTATAGCAATTTTAGCTAAGCTGAATTACCTCGCTTCTGGGGCAGGCTAAGAGCCTGTGTGCAGACGGTTTGTATGGCTCACAGCTGATAGGCAGTAAATTGTTACATCACTGTTAAGACAATTGTATGTCTAAGTCCTAA
Source organism: Dromaius novaehollandiae (assembly GCF_036370855.1). Taxonomy (NCBI): domain Eukaryota; kingdom Metazoa; phylum Chordata; class Aves; order Casuariiformes; family Dromaiidae; genus Dromaius; species Dromaius novaehollandiae. Next base: position 133,046,976 of record NC_088099.1, read on the forward strand.
GTTAAAGCAGTATTTAAATCTTGTCTGGGTATTTGTTTCAATCTTACCTTGGCTTTTTTTCATTTTAGCTTGAATGTCTTCTGTATCACCTTAGCCTATGTCTACAAAAACACTTGATACACTGAACAAGAGCTGTTTATACAAATCTTAGCTCTGGTTTACCTAAAGTAATGTACAGCCTTGCCTGAAATTAAATCAGCACCTTACTCAAAGAGATAAGATCTGAGACAGTGTCTGTGCTTCGCTTGGAAACATAGGATCACTCCATTAATGTGAAACTGTGGAGAGCACCAAATCATTTCCTTTTTCCAGCCAAATATGATGCTGTCAGTATTGCATAGTAGTCCTCAAGAATAAGAACAACACACATATAATACATCTATCTGACTTTTTTATTCCCCCAAGAGACTTGTTTATTCTCCCTTTATTCCTTATCTTTTTCCTTCAGACTCCTTTTCTCATAATTCCAATGGAAGAAAGTAAGTTTTTCTGTCATCAGTCCTGTTTCTCTTTGATAAAAGGTTGCCTACTCTTAATGCCATAACTGAGTTCTTAAAGAAAAAGTAGAAACAAATTTTGCTAATAAATGAGAAGAAATAGTAATCATGTCATGACTGGTTCCTCTGTAAATTGCTAACCTTCCTATAACACAAAATAGTGTACTAATCTAAGTTAATTTTCCCCAAATACTGCTCTTCAAAAATAAATAGGCAGCTTCATATGAATAGTAAAGCACCCTGAGCATTTTGGAGCACATCGTCAAATAAAACTGGCTCATTTCTTCACTCCTCATAGCTTTTCATCACACACTCCTCTTACTGGCCTAAATGTATAGTGGCCTCAAAGCAAAGTCAGCCATCACCCAGGCACACCCTGACTACCTTTAGCTCCTTGCAGAGCCTCCCAAACAGCCCCTATCTCCCCTCCGGCTCTAAGGACTGTCCTGAAGGTGACCTCCCTCACAGAGCCCCTGCCAAGCACAGCGCCCCGACTCCTGCGGGCTTCCCTGTTTCTAGCTGGAAGCACCTTCTTAAACTGGCCAGGGACCTACAGGCTATATCTAGGCTGGGAAACCAAAAAGCACCAGGGTGCAAGCTCAGGCAATGATCATCTGCACTTTTTGACAGCATGCTCCCTGCCTTGTATGGCTCTAGTGCATTAAAATTAACACTGAAATACTGAAATGTTTTGCAAGCTGAAACAGACCATGGGATTTTCCATATTTATATATGGATGAAGATTCCCCGGAGTTTTCTTGTTCAGGTTTGGAGGTGGAAGAACACAGATGTGACCCTTGCACTTGCTATCAGGACCAGAAAATAGGCCTTGGCCTTGTCTGGTTTAATTTGTCTGGAGGCAGGAATGGGAAAATACGGTGAACATAACATTCTCCAGTCAACTATGTACTTAACAAGGGGAACTAAGGGATTATTTAGTCTTCATCCTCCCCATCCAGCCTCTAGCACCCTGAAGTAAACTGCAGTTTAGAGTCCTGTAACATATCCCAGAGATCCTGCCACCATCTGTGCTTCTGTGCTGGACCCAACAGTTCAGTGGAACCCAGGCTGCTGTCAGCCCAAAGTTGTCTTCATTTTTTTCAGGAAGACTTAAAACAGAGTTTTGCTGGTGCCAGCATTATCAGAGAAGAATGTTGTGATATCTTATATGAAAAAAAATGTAGAAATGTAGAAATTATCACAGGAAAGTCCACATAAAAACAACAGTCCAATCTATCAGAATGGTATTTATTTTCAAATGTAATCATAGCGGATGTTTCAGAGCACCACTTTTGAATTGGATGGTACTCCTCACAGAATGAAAATATGGATCTCTGTGCTGACAATGAACAGACACAAGAATATAATCACTGATGTGGTCACATTTACGCTAAGGATACAGGGAGAAATGGTAGGTACGTGGTGTGCTTTATAATCAGGTGACTTGTTCTCTCTGGCCAAAATCTATCTGAAATCTTCTCCTATTTCATTTCCTTTTAGAGTGATAAAACTGCATGATTCAGGCTATAATATCTGGAAAAGAAACAAACACACACTGCATCTGCAATTTTGACATCCATGTACCCTCCCTGGAGCAGGCATCTGCTACAAGAAACCTCATGGAGAAAACAGCAAAAGTATGTAGGGAAATGTCATTATTCTGTAACCATTATTGTAGTACCTAACCATATACTTGAAGTAGCCAGTGATCTCATGAAAGAATACTGTATTTTTGAGAAGACACTACATGTTATTTTTAGTCAATCTACTTGCCCTTAATAAAATAAAATGCTTTTCATCTAAAATGCGTACCTCTCAAGAGTGGACTGGCCTGATTTTAATTCCTCATTATTCTCATGCCAATAAGATGGACATGAATGGGTTTCTTTCTATTTCAGATGACAGGATAATTTAGGTGTCCATACAGGATGAGCAGTTATATATATATTCACAGACACAGCTCCCACAGAACACCAAATAAGCTACACAAATACTGTTCCTGAAATGCTGACTTTGCTCCTATTTCTTCCCTGCAATCACTCAGTACGGAGCAGACATAATTTTATATTTTTCTCCAAAATGAGGAGATGCATATGTTAAAAATAATGAGAAATCCCTGATACTTAACAGAGCTTCCAGTCCTATACTGCTGCCAGTGGTTGACCTAAGGGTTTTTTAGTGGAGCTTGTCAGCACATTTGGGTTTGAGAATGCCTTTGGTGCAAACATGTCCTGATTCTCCTCTGCTTTTTCTTAATGCAAGAAACTTGTACTGGTGTGGAGCTTACTGCATATACCAGCCCAGATTTAATGGTTAGTAAAGAAAACATTCACTTTCCAATACCAACAAATCCTCTTCAGTATGGATTCTTTGGCTCCATTTAATTTGTAGGCAGAGAAACGTCTGCACGTTCCCAGGCCCAGATGACCCTGAACATCATGTTCCAGCCCCAGCTCAGCCCCTTTCCCTTTCCTGTGCCCTAGTTTTCATGCCAAGGGATCCTAAGCACATGCTCTGGAAGAGGTTAGAGGTGCCAGCTCCATCCAGAACCCTGATGCGGTCATTTTGGAGAGTCCAGAATCACTGTGTGCACCCACCACTCAGTCCAGACACAACCTTTAAAGGTTCACTTCATCCAGAAGGTCAGGATCCACCTGTCATTTTGTGATCTTATATTCTTTCTTCTTCTAGCAGATTTTGAAGTAGAAGTGGTCATATGCATGATCATATATTCATATGGACATATTTTTAAGGTCATTTACCTCAAAAAGGACTTGAAAGAACTCAGTAACACTCAAAAGAAGTAGGCTCTTAAAACAAGCTGAAGAGAGATCCAGTAAGCAGAAAGGTTTTACCTGTCGTCTGATTTCACGGTCTGGCTTTCACCGCAACCCACCTAAGCAAAAGAAACTTCTGCCTCTTCTGCTGCCACCAGCTGTCAATCCCTAAGCTGCTGCAGGCTAATCTACCTGCCTAATGTTCCTTCTCACCAGCTGGATGTACAAAATACCACGGGGAAAATGATGCTTTCATGCCACCAAAACCAGCAAACCAGAAGTAAAGCAAGGCACAGCTGCCGCCTGCAGAAGCCCCAGCCTGAACTCCAGGCTGAGACCTCCTCTTAGCCACAGGCTGCAGAGTGAAGCAGAAGCAACAAAAGTGAATTGCTCAAGGGAGAGCAAAAGTTTGAACATGAGGTAAATGAAGCATGAAAAACGAAGCAGTGAACCAAACAATTATTCACCACTACAAGAAAATCCATTAAAGAAAAACAAAGCCATTTACAATGGTGCAGCTGAGGGAGGTAGAGATGAAAGAATGGAAAACAATCCCCTCTGAGAAGGTATCTTGAAATTCTCGGATTGAGAAAGAAAAGTAGAAGGAGAGGGGAGGGGAAGAAAAGGGATGGAGGAGACGAAAAAAAAATCAAAATGCAAACTAGCAAGTTTCATTAGTGGCCTCGTTCCAAAACATGCAAGGAAAAGACTAAACAAGACTTATTGCCATTCTGGGCATGGTGCCACTTCATCACGCGTGAGAAGAGAAGAGAATCTCAGATGACTGGGATAGGATAACAAAGGATCGTGGAGATGGCAAATAGTTGGTGAAAAAAGGATTTGTCCTCTAATCACATTCAAGATACTGTACTTTCATCATCTTTGTATAGTTCTGCTACTAGCTTCACTGACAATAAATATAACTGAGGTGTGTGTTTGCTGTGATGCTCTGCCTGTTATCAAGTAAAAATTTTAACATGCTTATTCTGTGAAGAGGTTTTTTATGCAAAGAAGCTGCTGCTTACATCATGGCAGCAATGACTCCAGAGACAGCACATCCAGTTTTCCAGAACTGTCTCCCACTGAACACCATTATTAACATATTCAACTTTACAAGCATTTTTTTTTTTGATCTGATACTCACATATGTTTCGGGCAATCCACTCTCCATTTCATGTACTACTGATCAGGATACAAAATCAGGGGGAATGTATCCAGTGACACCACTGTTGTATATTCAATGCATCCTGGGATGTCTTTGGACATACTGTATTGCCAGTACAGAACACACACACACAAAAGCATCCAATATCCATATACATAACCATGAAATTCTTTAAAAAACAGGTTTACACTTTATGCCCTTATGTTTGCTATGTTATGCAGCTACATTTGTTGAATTGCTCTCTGATTTCTGAACCCATTTATTGACTGCTTGAAATTTTGCTTTCTAACCAGGAGAGCTAGGATGTGAGAATCAACAACATGGGCTACTGGATAGACATCCTGGATGTTTATCCTTATTGTATAACAGTGCTGGAGACATAACAGCAGTGATTCTCTGTCTGTGCAGCATGCAGTATCTAACGAGAGAAATGGCAGGCTTTGAATACGGCATGGGAGATTTAGAGGTGAAGAGTATGATTTGGCTTCATTTTCCTGAAGAAAGATTCAGCTTTCTAAAGTTTTGGAAATACCATTCTGCAGAAATAGCTTCAGGTTAGGCTATTTGCAAGGATTAAGTGCATAGCAGCTATCAGCTGTTATGAATGCTAGCCTAAGATTAACACATGTGAAAGCAAAATCTATATTCAGAGCCAGCTACTGGTTAAAAACTCATTTAAAGTTTGAACATAGGACTTCATCACCTCCCTACTAGCAGAGGTGACATAACTTATCTAAAACATGCTCAAATTCAACTAAGGAAGCCAGATCAAAGAGATACGAAATGCACAAAGCACTCAGACTTTTTAACATCTTTTTAAAAATAGAGATTTTAACTTCTGCCATTATTATTTTAACAGCACTCATACTGATTCTCCTTTTTTCTTCTCTTTAGATGCTACACATGCTGCTTCTATTCAGGATGCTTCTTATACAAGCCCTATCCACCCTTTTCCCTGATACACTGCCAGCAGATCACTTGTATATTCATCTTTTTTGTGTTAGAAAAATCAATCATTGTTGCTGTCCATAGGCAAATTCTGTACTGGAGCATATCTATGCAAAAATTTTTTTTAGAATACACTGAAGACTATCACATCCAGCCTGGAATTTCTGACACAGTTTACTGAAGCATCCCCAGAGCAGACAAGAACATAGAAACTGCCGAGGTGGATGAGGTGTACAGCCCATCTAGCACAGCATCCTGTCTCTGGCAGAGAAAAGCCTGGCTGCTTCAAGGGAAGTGTCTATGGATGCTTCAGAGGAACCTGCAAGGAGCCTTCCACGAGCTAATGTCCCCATCCTCATCCTAATCCATAAAAGCATAAGTCTGTTTTAAACCTTGCTGCAGGAGATTTCAGTCCCTCATTGTTTTTGCAGTGTTAACTGGGATATTTCATAGAACCTTAAGGACAGAGAAAAACAGAAAAAATGCAAAGGGAGTTCTGGAGGTCACCTAGCATCACTCACCTGCTAGCATATACCACAGCTCTCCCCATAGAGCTCTCTGATTCTCCAGCAATCTTCCTAGGAATCAGACTTTCCTCTTTGTCTTATCTCTAATTATGGGAAGTAGAAAAAAAGAAGTAGACTATGGGTGCTGGCAACACAAGCTTCTACTGATGAAATTCCTTTTCTCTTCATCTGTAGAAAGTGGGAAAAAATTATAAAGTTTGGAAATAGCTGGTGCTGCCAGACAGGCTTCGGCTTCTTCAGCCCAGTCTAAGCAAAGCTGCTATGTTCTTTTCAGTGACATTTATTTTGTAGGTTAAAAAATGTGTATATTCACCTTCCTTTGTTGCCAAGGCTTCTTGGGGATACACGTCATGAAGAATGGTAGAAACCCACATTACATCCTGCATATTCTTCTTTCTTATATCCTCTATGCTAGAAAAATGGTGACCATACTCTAATAATTATTGCTGGTTTTCATAGATTAGGATTTAGCTGTGCCTTATACCTAATAGTAATTGCCAGAATTTAGCCCACAAGGTGAATATGAATAGTTATGTGTAGTCAAATTTTCAATCACTCTTATATTTGTGCATAGGACTTGCCTCTTGTTATGACTGTAGAGTTTCTCATGCTTCAAAATACCAGCAATAAATATATATATTTACAGTGGCTATAACATTTACTCTACATATGCAAAAATATTTTTGTGCATATGGTATCCATCACGGAATATTATTTAGTTTTTCCGACTGTACTAAGAAGATACTGGTTAATGTACTTGATATTTCCAATATAAAAAATCAATTCAATTGGCTAAATTCCATTGCATTGGCTTTATCTATTGATTCCTTTTAAAACATAACCCCATGGACTATTTAGGAACTAGATTCAATATTTATTTTGATAGTATTTCATCACTTGACTTTTATTGAACTGTCTAAATGATCTTACATTTTCTTATAAGTCCTGGGAGATGATTGTGTAAATAGTGCACTAGGAATATCGTACTGGTTTCCAAAGCTGTTGGGAGTTGTATATTATGTACCACAAAGAGATAGAGCTCATGAGACAAGCCATTTAGTAGAGAGCCCATTGAAATATCAATAGCTTTGAATACAGCATGTGGGATTTGTCTTTTAGAAATTATGATGTAAGAATACCCACTTTCTTTCTACCTGTGAGTTAAAAGGATGTACAGAATTTCCTGAGCTGAATGACTAAAGCAACATCTGCTAGAATAGGAGGAGCCCAAATTATATGCAATTCATCGCTAATACAACAAAGCTTGCTCTGCTCTTCTCTGACAAGGCCAAGTAAGAGGCATGTCTGATAGGGAAGGCAAATACGTGGGCATATCGATCAGACCCAGCATGCAGCTAGCTAGATCAGCGTGCTGCAGAGGAGTCTGCCTTCACCTGGTTGCACAGATACAACCTCAGGTGTGGGAAGAGAGCAGCACAGTTCCCATGGCCTTCTGCTAAACCTTTGCTTGACCAACATTGCTGAGGAACCTGTGTATATCCTTATTAGCACCTCATCAGTCCAGAACTGGGCACAGAGGTACCCACGCTGATGTCTGCAGTGCTGCACCAGCATCTCCAGCAAATGGAGCTTGAGGCGGGAAGACTGTGGGGAAGGACACAGAGCTGCTTTGTGGGTCAACAAAGCACAAGTGGCATTGAGCTGGGATGGGCTGCAGAGCCATGGTAGCCATGCAGGAAACACGAGTGTAGGGTACTATAGGGAATTTCTTTTTCTTTCCCTTCATAATTTTTCTCTGTTTCTCTCCTGTCTTTTGAAAAGAGTTGATTGCCTTAAACCCAAAGCTGATCAATCCAGAATGAACAACAGGCAGTGCTTCCATACTCAAATCATATCATCTTGGCAATGCAAATTGCAAATCATCCTTTTCTTCAAGGAAAAAGGAGAATCAGCCAAGATACATTCTTCCCCTCAGTTTGCTGTGTCTCCAGAAGGAAACTGCTCATCCACCTCTTCCTCCCAAAACACAGTCCTCTTCCATTTCAGTCAAGCAGAGCAATTTTTCCAGAGTGCTCCCATGAAGCACTGCTGCAATAGAGACAGGCTTTTTCCCTTAACACAGCTCCTTCCTACCCTGTTCTGTACAGTGACCACAAAGCAGGCAGGGGGGAGAGAAACATTTAACTCTTGAATATCCTCTGTCATGGCCTTCCAGGCTTGTTAGAATGTGTTTAAGGACTGCAATATTTTGTTAAGTTGCCTTAAAACCTTAAAAAGTATTGAAAGGTAATTTTCTATCACCTTCAAACAGGCACTTTCTTCCACAGGCTTTCCAGGGGTCCACATGAAATGTCCCTTTTGTGCCTCCTAATAACAGTAGTTTTTTATGGTTTCTGTTTGAATAAAGTATGCTGTGCAAATTCTTAGCACCTAACATCCACTCCTGCTATCAAATGCATTAGTTTAAATATCCCTTAGAGTTGAAAGAGGTCTTATTTTTATCCATAGAAGGGAGAAAACTGTTTATCTGTAAGGGTTATCATATGTCAGAACAAAATCAATTAACTCAGTTAACCAATGTGAGCAAAAGAAAGAAACAAAAAACTTAAAACAAATTAAAGTGGGATTAAACCAAAACAGCAATTCGTATCTAAGACCACTTCCTTCACACTGAAGTACTAAATAACCATCATAAATTTCATCAATAAGCAGAGTTAACTTGTCACTGAAGTGCAAACCAGAAGTATTAAAAGCAGGAGCTAAAAATGGCTAGCATGTTCTTTAACTGAATAAATATCAGCATCTTTAATTATTAAAAAAAATTTGGGAGATCCAAGAAGAATGAGTTCATGGCACTATCTGCAGAATAAAAACTGATGTATATACCTGAGACAAGGAAATGCCAGTAAAAGCACACAAACAAAGCCATCTAAAACCTCTGATGAATTTATGGAAAGAGATAAAAATATAATGTCTGATATTTCACTTTCTGGAGCCTTACGCAAGTATGTAAGGGTGAATTTCCTTCTGTCATATCCTTGAGAAAGGTTCTGGGGGAACAAAACATGGGCTATTCTCTGTTGTCTCTGTAATAAATTAAGCATGTGCACATTTGGCTTGTTTTAACTGATTTGATCTTATGGTTTAGTTGATGGTATTTGCTGTGCCTGGAGAGGTATTTACCTTTTTATAAATAATGGAGCCTAAAAAAAATTGAGCTCGTCCCCATATTGGGACTGACTGGCTGCAGAGAATATCCATTAGGTTGGCGGTGAGCAAGCCAGTCCATCCTTCCTTCTTTGGGTGTCACGGACAATCATGGTAGAGTTTGAACTCACACTTGCCATTCCTACAGGACCACAGAACTGAAAGTTAGCTGCACTTGGGTTTGTCATTTGAAACAAAGCCAAAACTGAGACAGTAGAATACGATTTTTCAAACATGACCTTAATGCATACCTGCAGTTCAAAGGACTTAAAATGAAAGTCCTCCATTTAGATCACCTTTACTCAAAAGTAATTTTCATTCTTCTCTGGAGTTCAGTGTCCTTAATAATTAAATTTAGCTAGCTCACAAAAAAAAACACAGTCACACCTTTAATCCTTTCTTGCTGTCTTTCTCAGCAAAAAGCCTGCTACTAAAAACTCCTGTAGGTTCTCAAGCTGGCATTTTTAGAGGTAGTTAGATATCTAGCCAGTCATCATTTCAGTAGCTTTCTGATGCTTGAATTATATTGTAGAAGATGGTCTGTAGTATTTTTTCAGTTGGGCCTTGTATTGGTTTCTATCTGTCTGCACTGATTTGCAATGGACAGCATTATTCCCTGTAGCAACCTGTAGCATCATGAATAATGAGACTCATAGATCCATGAATCTATTCTAAATAGAATTCTAATTTTTAGAACACTTCTACTTTTTACCCTGAATGTGTCTATCCTAAATAAAACCTAAATCATTAACAAAAATTTTACTAATATTCTCTTCTTCCTCAGAGCCACTGGACAGCTACATGCAGGGCCTTAAAACTACACTGGATAGTAGAGCTGGTAAGAAAATTTCTCAATTCTATCATTCACCAGAATTAGCTAGTTCACCAAAGTCAATCTGCATTATTTTAACCAGCTTCTGGCAGATTCTGAAGGGCCAGCAAGCCAGACAGACAGGACTGGCCCATTTTTTTCCAGGTGTCTAGCTACTCTCAGCAGCCCAAGCTCAGAGCCCTAGATCTTGAGAGCCAGAAGCCTGTGACACTGGAGGATCCCCTTCACTAGGGATGCTCCAGCACCTGGGTGTCTGAGCCCACAGAGATCGGCTAACCTAATCCTGGCACTAGGAGGCCTGGAGGCCTGGTAGCTGCATATCAAAACCAATCTGCCACCTGTTGAGCTGACAAAAAAAGAAGGGGTAGGCAAGGATTCCATTCTTCCACTGGTTGTCCTGCTGGTGGGACACAGTCATCACACAGACTGCAGTCAGCAGTTTCTGGGGTGCCCAGCTTTACTTCATTCCTACAGACAAACTGGTTGAGATCCCAGGGAGCACATTTTATTTTGGAAACTACAGTTTCCAAAAGGAAGGGATTTATAACCTGAGAATAATTTTGAATTTTCAGTTTTCATCTGATCTGATTTCAGTTTTCATCATCAGGCAAGAAATCTGCCTCCCACTCACCTTCACTGGTGACTTTTTTGAAGTTCATCCTTCAACTCTGCTTGATATCTTAATACCATTAGTGTTAATGAGCTCTCCGGAAAACATTGCATTGTTGCTTGCTTCCTTACCTACTTTGGGAGGACCAAAGATGCTGTGGCTATTAGCTCAGAGTCCTACATGCACTTATATTTATACTTTCAGTAGCTCTATTCACTTTAAGTTCTCTTCACACTCTGTAGTGTCAAGAACACCTTATCAATTTTTTACTGATCTGTTTCTCAGGTGCCTGTCACTGCATGTGTTGTAAAATCGGCAGCTGTGTGTACATGTGGCCAGGCTTAGCAGCTGCTTTTACAGGATAGGCTGTGATACATTATTCTGAATCGGAAATCAGATAAAGGCCCAAATCTATCAAACGTTTGGTTTTAAAGAAAGCCTGTGATGCCATTTACAGCAGACGTATTTCTTTATTAACAGTTTCACAGCATGCTCCCAGCTCAGAATTCTCTGGATTTGGGATTACAACTCATTCGTTCACTCCAAAAGAAACACTCACTTATTTTATATTATGCCTGCTATATATAATGCTGTGTTACTACACGATACTACTACTGCATGCAGCTCTCCAGATGTCATGGAAAAGGAGCTGCTGAAAATCTTACTAAGCCCGCCTGTCCTGTACCTGCCACCCTGGAGTCTTGCGTTCACGTCAGACTATTTCACAAGGCTCTTTCCGATCTGAAAGTCAGATCTTTGGTCAGATCTAAAAGCAAATGGGCAAATCGCAGTGCTTGTCCTCTGACAAAGACCCAGTGGAAGACAGAGAGTGCCCAAGTCTCCAGAAGTGTTGTCAGTATTCATTGCCTACACTGCTACTAGAGAGAATGGCTCCAAATAAGAATTAGGTTCTCAAAATTCCAAACCTGAGTGGAAAGCAAAAGGCAAGCTAGCCATAATATCAACAGATGGTAAGGGGAAGATAATTATGAGTGGTGTCACAAACAGCAGTTGCAACTCAGCAGCTGCCACAGCATTATTGTAGAGCACCCGGTGAGACAGTGACCACCCTGGAAAGGAGCAGTCAGCTCCCTGCAAGTCGCACTCAGTGCATCCTACAGCTAAGCCCAAAGTGCAGTAAGCCCTAAGTACACAGAAGATATACCTTGCAGCATTTTGCTCCCCCTCCCTGAGCCTCCTTGGCTATTTCAGATCAGCCGCTGCTGTTCCAGGATTCATAACCTCTGGCAGGATTCAACGGTGTTGCCCTCTAAACCTTCAACTGGCAAAAGATGGCAGTGTCAAAAGGTGCTGGGGATCTGGGGGTAAGAACTCAGTGTTAATTTCAAGCATATCAAGAAACAGAAGAGAAAATCAATACATGTAAATGTGGAAAAGAAAACTTGAAGAGAGAGGAATAATTCCCCAGCCTCTGTGTGAATATGACAAACACTGGAGAACGCAGATGAAATATAAAGCATAAAAGAATTACTAGCTAGAGTTCTGTCAAGATTGTTCCCTTAGGCTTTTCCTTGGTCTTTCTCTCTCCAGCTCTTAAATTGGCATTGACAAAGGAAAGTACAAAACACTTGAAGACATATTTTGCTACCTACGCTCTCTCTTCCTTTCTTAGCTATACAGGAAAAGTGAGCTTTTATAACTCAATAGGATTTAGACTATGAGATTTCCTGTTATCTGTTTTTTTTTCTTTAATTCATAGTGGTCATGTCACTTCCTGACAAAGCTACAGGTGGGATTTTCAGAAGTCCTCAGCAACAGCCTAATTCTTTTCTTGTTCAAGGCAGTGGAAAGATCTGTGCTGAAAATAAGACATTGCACAAAGCCTCTTGTATCAGGGATCAAGATGAGGCCTGGCATGAAGGGTAGGTTGCCTTGTCTCTGCTTCCATGACATCCTTTTTCTAACAAAATTGATATTGGTTCCAGCCAGACACAGGACAGAGAGCCAAGTCCAACCCCTTGGAGTATGGCTAACCCGATGCTACATGCCAACTGCTTAGCTGCATTACATTGTCTAAACATATTTTAATCAAGGCATTTCAGAGAAATCAGGGAAATCACTCTGAGTGCTTCAGGTGGTGGCAGGAATCCTGAAGACAAGTCATATGAAATGCAAGTTGCAGCAGGTAGGAGGACTTACGGCAGAAGTAGCTTAACTACAGCCATTTGGCTAAACTCCAGTGTTTCCACTGGAGGAAATGCTGCTCACTGATGCCCCAGCAAAAGTCTCTTTGTCTACAGCTAAAGTGGCTTATGGGTACCTGGGATCCAGTGGGTCCAGTTAAGACATATCACAGACTCTGCTGGGCTTATCCAGCCTGTTTCCCTCCCTCAGGACACAAAAGAAGGAATGGTCCTGTTTTGTATCTTAGTCTCACTCCAATATGGAGCTACATCTGAATTTAGGAGCCTGGAAGCTGCTATGGGACCTCTGGTTTGGAAAAAGTCTAGTTGGCGAAGTGCACATGCCACAGGAGCACTGCCTTGTCTGTAGGCAGTATCAGATTATGCCTACAAAGCTAAATCACTCAGAAAATACACTTGTTTTAAAGCCAGAGTGCAGCCAAGACTGCAGTCCTGGAGCTAATGGAAGGGAGTGGGAATCCCTGAGGAGAAAATTGGAGAGAGGTCAAACTGAATACTACAGGAGAACATTGCATTTTCATTCACATTTATTTTCCCTCATTAATAGGTGCAGGTGTTCTATTATTCTGAGCAGTTATTGTTGGCATGAAGGCTTAGAGTGATCACAGAAATTGCCTACCTCACTCTGATGAGGTACTCTGAATGAGCCTACCCTCACTCTGATTACACTGATCTGTCCACAGGCACAGATACACACATGCATGGGCAAGCAAAAATCCTCACTTCTGGGCACAGACACCAAGATATATCTGAAAAACTGCTGGGTTTGAGACTGAGTTCCCTGCTTAACAGCTATGGATGGCAGGGCTGGTTTGTGTTCAGAGCTTCAGGCTGCAGGCAGTAACACCACTAATCTTGTGGTGGGATGTGAACGCACCCTTCAGAGCTCAGCCCTCCAACCAGAGCTCTTGCAGGGAGGAAATGAAACTGAAGAGTCTGGCTGTTCCCTTCACAGTTAGAGGGGAACATGTAATATGCAATGTAATTACCTGAAAAGGTAACATTTTGTCTAAAATCTTCCAAAAACACCTAATAGATCATATTTTTAGCTATTCATCTTTTGTGTTCATAATCTCTCAGTCTGGGTTGAATCCTTTGAATTTAAAGCATGGGGAACATTTACAAAGATAGAATCCATTTGTCTCCTGATCATTTCTTTCCTTAAGAGACTCCCTGGGATAACCAAGATCTCCTTCTGTTTATGATATGTAGAGAGTTAATCATCTAATCACAAAGGCTGTAGAGGAGAAACCATTTATAAAAAATGCTCATATGTGTGGTCGATAGCTTTTTCAGAGACCAATTTAATACTTAGCCTTCCAGACCTGCCCTTTCATTGCAAAGTCCCTTACAGACTGCTGCAAAAAAAAATTCTCCTCTTTAGCATAGCTTCCTGGGGCAGTGAAGCTAATGAGTCCATGCTATCTGTCTGTCCTTTGCCCTGTTAAGCCAGTTTCAAGCAAATTTGAAAAAAAGGGAAGAAGTCTCAAAGATATTTGTGTTCTCATAAGCTTTCTGAAAACCAGTGGCTGAGTGAAGGTGATGCAGGCAAATTATTGTCATTAGTGCAGGGAAAGCTGCAGTGCAAACATGTGATACTGGCTACCAAGAGCTCATTCAAAAGTGATCCATACAAATGGGAAAAGCTTTGGTGAAAGATAACACCTTATCAGTCAGGGAATAATTAGATTGTATTAGGCCCTTGTTTACAGGAATGTTTCCATCAACTGAAAAAACTTGGAGTTAATTATTAGAAATATTCTGGCTGCTCATGACTGGTCCTGGTACAGGGCTCTACATTGCTATTTTAAGGGGGAAAATGGAATAAGGTGCCAAGCCCAAGTGGCCCAGTGTAGGAAGGGCTCTGCAGTGCTCTACACTCAGCTTGGGGCTTGAGTAGGTCACTGAAGGGCAAAAAAAGCTCCCCACCACAGCACTGGAGTCTGCTGCAAACCAGGACACCAGACCTCTCACACCAGACCGCCAGGGCTACCCAAAGCCCAGATTCTACACTGCAGCTCCCAGCTACAAAGATCACACCCAGGAGTGAACAAGCTGGCCTTCATCTTCCCGTCATAAATTGGAGAGGCACTACAGTCAGCAGTAAGATCTGCCCCCAGTGCATACTACATGCTACAATCCTAGAGATACACCATCTCAGAGATTCTGGAGCCCGGCAGAAGACAACAGCACGCTAGCCTCCCCATCAAGGCTATAACCATTGTCCTGCTGCAGTGACACAGTCAGGTTGCACATGCACACCCATTCTCTATGCTGGGTGTATGTCTGTCATGGAGAGTGGGTAAGTCCACCAGGGAAGCTGGTGAAAGCTCTAGGTAATGTCGTGAAGAGCCATGGGCCACCTATTGAAGAGTCTTGCTTTAGTAGGTGTAACTGATGCTTTGACATGCCCGTAATTCCCTCCCCACTTTTTCTTGAAGCATGATGAATCAGCAAGGCCTTCCTGACCTAGCTGAGATGAAGCAGAGAAAGCGACCTTGGATGTGCTGATAGCGGCAGGAAGAATAATCATCAGCGTCATAGCTCAAGGACATCCAGATCCTACTATGTGACTTAAATGCAGAAATCAGACAGACTTAAACCATATGCTTTTAAAAATGCATTTAGGAACTTTGTCCCCTTTCATGGCTTTTCATTGCTTTTGGCTCTTTCCATTCTTTTAAGAGCTGGTTCTTGCTTGCACCATCCTTATGTTTTCACACTGGGAGATTCTAATATAGTTGTGTTGCATATGGTTCACACTCCAGATTGACTTTTCTCCACCTAGCAACAGATGCTGTGATTTTATTCACACTTTCTGACCTTGGATGGATGCATCAGACATCTGTTCAAAACCATATTTTGCAGAGGCCCAGATCATGACACTTTCGTCATCTGTGCAATCCTTGGTTGTGTCTGAAAAGCAGAACCTAGTGCAACAAAGAGAAATAGGCATCTAACTGCCTCTCTAAGACCTGAAGCACAAAGAATACGTCTCAGTTGCCTAGCACCTGCCAAATAAATTTTCTGCTGCTAAACATAGAGAGCTTCCTAATTCAGAGGATGGCAAACAGATCCAGCAAAAGGCCTGGGTACTGTGGTGCCTAGTGCTTCAGTGCCTAAAGCTTAGCTGCCCACCTTAGCAGCAGAACACACAGGGCTGAATTACTCACTGCCCAGAAGTCCTTAAAATGAATTGGGGAGGGTTTGGTGTTAACTCACCTACCTCATACCCAAGCCACAGCAACACTCACAAAGTAATAATACGGCTTGCAAATCAAGATTGATAGGAATACTCAGATCTGGTCTTTCAGGTGACAAAAAAGAAAACAAGAGCTGCTAAAAATCCTTTTTATTGAGGCATTTTAGTAGATGCTGCATTACCTAGACATGGGGACATTTGGGGTCAAAGGACACCCAGATTCAACTCTCTCTTCTGTCTGCAGATATCTGAGATTTTTTTCCTCTCCTAAACAAATGGTATAATCACCAGGCTATAAGGCACATTCAGGAATGCTACTATCTGTCTTCCAGTTGAAACCCTCCTAGTCTGAGCAGCATAAATAAACAGTCTTTGTGCTGGAGCTGGAGCCAGTGGAAATATTCCACAGTCTAGAGGTCAGAGCACTCAGCTGGGAAGGAGAAGTCCTAGATGAGCAGCCCAGCTCCAATGAATAATTAGATGTTGTGCAAAAAATGCAACAGTATCACCAGTAAGAAAGGAGAAAGCATCACTTTCTGGGCAGACTACATCTGCACTATTTGACCTAGGGGGATGCAGTGGTGACTTGAGATAATGTTGCAGTCTCCTCAGATATAGGCAGTATTTGAGCTGCTGGCTCTCTACCACTCGGGCACTTCAGGCAGCAAGCCACCTACTGACTGCTGAGAGAGCTGGGGTTTGTTGCCTTTATGCAGGGTTACTTACCCTGCGGCTATCAAAGGCTAGTCAGGGTGCCACAATCTATCTTAATTTTTCCTACAGGTCGACTTGGAAATAAACATTTTTCCACTTAGATTCTGCTAGGTTCCAAATACAGTTTCCAAAGGAATCTAGTCAATTCCCAGAAACCTTACTGTGGTGCATAAACTATTGCCTATTTATTGCCTATTGTCAGCCAGTGTTTCACTAGCACCTACAAAAATAACAGCATTAACAATAATAGCAAAAACATAGTCTATTCAATTTCTCATCTAGAGAAATGAGTCACATAATCAATACCAAGTCTTTGCAAGTGGGCATAGTAAATTCTAGGAAGATTTGAAATACAATTCACTGTTACTCATTAGCAACATATATCACTGCAATGGAAATTTCAAGAACTTCTACTCATAAGATGCAAAATTTTCAGTGGCTCTAAACCAGCAGAATGTATGAAGAAAACTGACTAGATTAAAGTGAGTAAAACCATGGAAGGGTAGAATTTACAATGACTGTTTTAATCAGTTGGCAAGATACCCGCATGGTATGTTACTATTGCTCTTAAAATGTCTAACTTCTCCTTCCTGGGATTTCTGTAGCAAAAAAAGGTAGCAAGATCATCACTGTCCATCCTGGAAAAAATCAACAGGAAAAGGTTATGTGTGTTTTAAACTGAAGACAATAAGAGTGTGTTAACTGTAGGCAGCTTTTTAAGTCTTCTTTGTGGACAGATGTAACCTGGTGGTCTGGGGAAAAGTTCTTTGCTTTCCTCTAGTTCCCCTAATCTATGAATTAGAGGAAGAGATTGAACGAGCAACCATCCTCTGCCTGAGAACAACCCCAAGGCAACTGTTATCATTTTTGTTAAAGGGCACATGAGACTTTGAATAGCAAAATAAAATGTTACTATTCTCATTCTATTATTGAGGTTCAACAGAACTCAGTCTACTATATCCTATGTGAGGAGTTTGTCCAGTCAACAGCTCAGCTGTGTATCCTAGGAAGCAGGGTTTGGACATAAGCCTGAGTGAAAGGAGGTTTGGTAACTTAGGTGTTATTTAGGGCTCTTGGAAGTCATTAGTCTCCTCCACATGGAGGAGCAGAGGTGAGATGCCGCACCTAGCATGTCATTAGGAACAGTAGCAACTCCTCTCTGACATGATAAAGGGCACTTAATAAAGGTTTCTGTTGCCAGCAGAGCTGACACCACCAGACAGGGATGAGAAATTCGTGGCTGAGCATGGTCGCTCAGCAAGAAACAGCTGTGGTTCCCTCCTGCAGTTACAGCAAGACAGCCAAGACTCAGCTGAGGGATGCTTTGTCTAGCACCTGGAGAGCCAACATCACTGGTGTGATGCCTTCAAACCACATTGGATCTGCCCATCACATTCGGAAGCAACAAGGAGGAAACATAGCTAGCAATGGCAAGATGTTCCTTCACAGAAGCCTTGTAACACTTCCTCGAGGAGCCAGAGATGGGCATAGGAGAGAGACTCCGTGGGTCTTCACAAAACACTATAAGCATTGTAGACATAAAGGGTGTAGGAGAACAAAAAGAGAGTACCCACTGGATCATCATAGTTTGTAGGGGGCTCAGTGCTTGTGAATGGGAAGGTATTAACTACCATGGAATGACTTTTGGCTTTCCCATGGTTCCAGCTTATGAAGGACACCTACCTCCTGGTCAAAGCCCTGTTTTCTGCTGATAGTGGATGCTGTAGCATTGTTTAATCCTGCTCTCATCCATATGGACCTAACTCACAATAACTTCAGTGCAAATAGAAGTAAAATATTTCTCTTTTTGGAAAGTGCTGCAGAAGGCGTGCAGATGCTACACATCTGTAGCATTTTCTAAACTCAAGAATTATTACATCAGATTGGAAGGCCTCTTTTCTACTAACCTCCATAATTCATGTGAAATTTTCCACATACACTTGGATACTGCACTTTCCCTTTTTTGATGTTTTGTACTGAGCATTTGTACAGACCAAGAATTTGTATTTGTAAAGGCCAGGGTTTACCCAAGTAAATATATGTGATCAGGTCTGAAGGATTTCAGAGGAATATATCTCATACTAGGACTGGATTAGATGTCCCTTCGCTATCTCTGTGTAAGAAGCTGTCTCTCTGCTACATCAGTTATCCTGGATGGTGATCATGACCTGCTACATGAATCTCTATATCTCTGGCATATCTTTTTTCCCCTTTCTAGTGCTCAGACATTTGCAGCTGCTATGTTTGCTGTTGACCTTTAAATGCCTTTTTCTGTCTCAAACGTTGAGTAATCTAGAGTTCCTTCTCGCTTGGCATTTCTTTCTCCTTGGATTTTGTACTTTGAAACTGGTTTTTCAAAAGCTGCTCAAATCCAAAAATTAATTCCAGCAATTGCTTTTCTCCTGGACTATAAAATGACCTTCTCCTACAATGGAGAACACTGATTCTTTTTTTTTCCCCAAAAAAAGCATCAGTAGTCTATTCTTCCCTTGTCTCACATACACTCTTCTGACATATACTGAGCCCTTGTTAAGATATGTTTTTTGATTAATTATGTCCCAGAGGGTGTTGCTGATGTGGGGAATTACTGTTATTTCCCCTCTTATTTTCTTCACTGACGGCAAAAAGAGTTCTGCCTTTGGATCTCCCTTACCTTGGCAGGATCCAGTGAGCCAGCTTCTGGTGCTGTACGTCTCGTGGACCATGAACCAGGGGGATGATTCTGGTAACTACCTTGCGTTTCAAGCTCATGGAGAGCTCAGACTCTCAGGGACAAGAGGTTAATTGGAACAGATGCTATTTCAGAAATTGCATGATGCCCAGAGATCACATCTTCCCCTCCCTAAGCCTTTTCTATGGTGTTGGACTGCGTGATCTTTCTTATTTTTCTCACACTGGGTTTCTTTTCATCTTTTGAATCACTTCAGACAATGGCCATCTTTACAAATAAGACAAGCTCTCCTCTTTATATCAGACATTCTTCCCTCTGGGGATACAAGTGAGCTGGGCTGAAGCAAGAAGTAATTAAGGCCAGTTTTAAAAGCTGTGTGATTCCCCTTGTATAGCCTTAGCAAAAGTTGTGTCTTGCTTATACTTTATAGTGGTGTGCTTGTGCTCTCTGCATTTTTTAACCTCTTCCTTTGAAAGACACTTGCGTAACTTCAAAGGCATCTCAAATTTACTTAAATGTCCCCAAAATGGCTGATGTAAAAACTTTTTGACTTCAGACCAGTCTGTCCACTTCAGAATGGGAAACAAATGTAGACTTCCCCGTCTTTTGAAATCTGCTCTTTGCTGGTTTGAAAGGATGCAGCAGAAGCACGTCTGAGACTCCACACAGAATTATGTCCCAGAACTAGTTCTGTTAGTGGGAATGAGCAAAAAATGCTAAAAGCTCCCCCTCCTCCCAACGAATCATGTCCCAGAGCTCATTATTATGAACAGCAGATAGAGAGGTAAGAGATGGAAACTAAATCTGAAATCATAAACTCATTAACAGACATCTATGACCATCTCCCACATGGCCATGAATGTGGGCCATCAGGTATTTCTGAATAACTGTTGAGCTCTGAAGAGTACCATAGGGAGGACAAACATTTCTTCATTGAATACTCCTCCTCAGCAGTTTCATAGTGAGGCTGAAGTTATACAAAGACATAGGTGTAAGCAAAGGAATAGAGTTGAGACATGCCTGTGGTCTGCCCATCTTAGGAAAGGGCTTCAGTGCTGACCAAGCCATCCATTGCTGGCTGTAAGGTGCTGTTGCTACAATGCACATTTTCTGCAACCTCTTACTTCTACCTCCAAGTGATGGATCATCTTGACTGTGGACAGTCAAAGCACCCATCAATTGAGCTTTGGGTTTAAATGTTGTTGAAAAGTCAAAGGCAAGCTACATTCTGTGTATAACTGGAGGCATTTCCTCTGTCATTTGTCATGTATTTCCAGCCAGCATGTCAATACATCACGTCACCACATCTCTTCCAGCCTTTCCATAGGGGACCATATCACTTCATGGTTGATCTCCAACCAGCTCTAAAAATTAGTGGGAGATTATTTTTTTTTCCACACTCTGTCTGGCAGCAGGGGAGATCTATATGCACCCCAGACATATCTCTCAAATGCCTTTTATTAGGACAGAGCATTTTTTTAGTAAACCCAGAATTACTCCCTGACTTCCATGAGAGTAAAAATAAGGCTCATCATAGAGTCTGTTTTATCATGTGACCTGACCTTCATGTTTTCTTGGAAACCTCTTGGATTTGGACAAATTCTAAGGTTTCTTGGAAATTTGGGGACTTGTTCCAAGTATCATTTGCAGGCATCACCTTAATCAGTTTGAAGTCATGTACCTAGAAACAGAATCTAGGCATAGTTAATAACAAGAGTCCAGTTAGGAGCCAGAAAACCTAAAAGAAAAGAAGAAAGAGCCATAAAAATCATAAAAATTCAGAAAAAATCTTCTGAATTCAGAATTCCTGTATCACAGATAATTTTGACATTAGGAAAAAGTTCCATTTTGAAACCATGAATATAAGTCTGAAAATTTGGAAAGACTACACCTTGTCAGACAATTATAAACCAGCTGTGCTCATAAAGCTATTTCGCTGGAAATCAACTGCTTATATTTGAACAGGAAAGGAAAACTGGATCCAATTCATCACTTTATATCAGAGGAACCCAACTTCATACTTCATTGATCATCAGGATTTCCCCATCAACTCCATTACTTTATTTACTTATGTGACACCAAAATGCATGCATCTTTGCACAACAGAAAAACCCAGCCATATAAACACAGAGGTGAGACTCTGCCACACAAATGAGTTTAGTTGATGAAAACCTAGACTCTTGTATCATTTAAAAGCAGAGTATTAGTATGTGTTGCTTTATGTCTGAGAAGTACTTTTGTGGCATCAAGATCGGAAAAGAGGGAAAGAGAAAAAAAAATTGTGGAAAATTCCTCAAACATGAAAAGGTATCTGTGCATAAGCGTGCATGCCCATTATAGAGGTAAAGCCTCAGGATCTAGTAGTATCCAATATCAGGAAGAAGTCTGGGTCAAAAGCTGACACTGAAAGGCAGATGTATCACTGCCAAAAACAGCGGTGCTCAAGTTCTGCTGTTACTGTGCTGCTGCCAAGAAAAAAATCCGTCCATGAGTGGCAAAGTCAGTGAGATTTTGGAGGTACAATGGAAAGAAGAGCAATAACCTAGTTGCTACAAATTCTTGTCCACCTTCCTTGGAAATCTCTTGGAAGATAAGTAAACTATAAACACTAGCATCTGTTGCATCACAGAGCAGAACAAGTATTACAGAAAGTAGTTTGCTGGGGTGCAGGCACTAGTGCATGAGTATTATGTCCTTTACTTCTTATAAGAGGTTTTGTTGTGTAACATAGCAGCTGAGAAAGAGCTTTCCTACAGTTGTTAAAAGTGAAAGCCTGGAGGGATTTTAAATACAGTCAAACAAAACATTCAAACTACAGACTTTTGGAGTTAAAAGAAGCTACACCATTAAAGGAGTATTTCAGGGTTCATTTCTATAGATCTGGCCAACACCCTGAGACTAATAGTGCTTTACAGTACTCTGTTTCTACTTTAGAATTTTGCTTACGGGTTTGGTAATGCTGTGAAACCATTGCATTGGTGGACAGAAAGAAAAGACCACTTCCATGATCTGCATATGCTTCAGCATCTTCAGTGCCAGTAGATGTTCTTGTAAGTAACTACTCTTGCCTTGGTGTGTCTTCACAAGTGAGGGATAGGTAGCACACACAGCCCAGGAAATTATTGACACAAGAACTTATTGGACTCAAGAGAATGGTGGCTTATTGCAGTAAAAGTCTGAACGATATGAAGACAGATTGCTGCACTCTGTCTAAAAGGATCTGCTGGTGGTCATAGTAGCTAACCTCAGCAGCTGAACACTGCTATGTGGATGGGAAGATTGTTATGGTCACACCAGACCCTGCATCCCCACAAGGGTTCTTTAGATTGAGGAATTCTGAAGGGCAACTTGCTTAAAAACAAATGCAAAAATTATAGTGCTACAATTTCACATCTGAATACAGGCCAGAGCACAACACAGTAACACTAACGCAAGACAAGTAACACTTGTTCAATGGGCTAGCTGGCAGGTTAGCTCAAATAACCAGGATTAGGTTGTCCATTCGAATAAATTAAGTCTGGAAGAGATGCCAGACAATAAATCTGGCTTACCTGGTGGAACAATGAAAGTAAAACTTTCCAGAGAGAAAATCCTCATTTCAGAATAATGTCTGACTGGAATAGCACCTCAAAATCCTCTTGCCATCATGAGGAAGCTTCAATTTTAAAAGACAATCTCATCTAGAATGTGAAAAATCCTGGTGGATGGTGGGTACAGATATGAATTGTACTGAATGCATTGGCAAAAGATATTTTGAGTTTACGGTGGTTCATAAGTTCCAAAAGCTTTAAATGACCTAAAAGAAAATATATTTTGGGCAAAATGCAAGTAGAATTTGAACTCAGTGAAGGATATGTAATGTTTGCTTCAGAGGCAGAGAAAAAAAAACTAGAGGAAAAAAAAACCTTGAGAGGTCATGTAGTCCAAATCTGATGCCCCAGGGCAGGAGGCAGGATCAGCCTTTTCTTACCAGACTCCCTGTTATAGACACTGTTTCCATGAACAGACTGTTCCAGCATGCCACTATCCTTACCATTATAAACCTTTTCCTAGTGTTTAACTGACATTTTCCTGCTGCAGGGTCAGTGTATTACTTACCCTACTCATCACAGACATGGAGATCAGATTATTCTCATCATCACTAGAGTCTTTAATGTACTTGAAGACTGTTATCATTAGCCTCTCAGCCTTCTTTTTCTTAAGGGAAACAACCCTAGCACTTTCAATCTTTCCCAAAGGCCATGAGCTCTTATTATTACAAAGAAAGCCTTGGAGAGCCCTGGGAAAATGTATCGCATAAAGGAACCGGCAGAGCAGTGCTCTTATTCTGCAGACTAGAGCTGAAGATCTCAACCACATGCACCCTGGCCCATGGAAGGTCATGTGGTCAAAAGGCTTCCTAAGGAAAAAAACCTAAATGCAGAAAACAGGGCTTTATTTTCTTACACCTGTGTGTCTCTGTGTCTCTGCATATGAGAAAGAGACAGAAAGAGGGAAGCTGGACAAAAACAATAAAAGCAGGCTAAGTAGGCAGCAAGAAAGTCATACGGAGAACAAGAAAAAAAACTCTTGTAGTATTATCCCAAAGAAAATCTCGGAATGGATTATTTTACATGAAATGTTGAGTGGAAAGAGGCTTGGAACAGGAAGCTGAAAAACTGCGTCCTGCAGTTTGACATTGCTCATCCTCTGGGAAACAGGACTTCATCCTGTACCATATTTGCATAGCAAAATTACATTGTAGAAACAGACAAAGCCATCGTCAACTGCATCTCTGGTAGAAATAACCCAAAAGACTGCTGAATTCAGCTAATTGTTTAGGTTGAGAGAGGATAAAAGTCATAACTTTTTCTAACTAACATTTTTAACAAAAAATGACTTGCTTTTTATTCCATTCCAGTTCTAACTAAAGATTTGAAACATTCATATTTCCCCAGTCCAGGTTGCTCATTGCCAGACTGCATTACCATGATGTAAAGTCATGCGAGAGATTTACCTTTCCTCAATACTAACAAAATCATGAGGTAGCATTTCCTTGGTGTAATGTGTGGTGGCGTCTCCCTCTGGTAATACAATTTATTATACCCACTCTACATTTTGCAAAATGATTCAGGTGGCCAAGTATCCTTAATGAAAAGTGATGCCTGGAGCAATGTTTTCCCAGAATAAAGAGTATAAAAAGCTCCTGCTGCCCTCTCCCCATCTATGGTGATGCATGAGACACAGTTTCTCTGACACCCACTGAAGCATGGAGTTACATTTCCCTTATGTAAATTAAACTAAGATTTAGTGTTTTTCAGATGTCCGTTGATACTTGATATTCATTTTTCACATACAGAATGAGAAACCTGAAGACAGAGTTCCTTGATAGGAAGTTATCAGTGGTGCCAACATTTACTTACATATTCTTAGGCAAGACAGAACAAAAACATTGCCATGATGCAAACTGTTGGATGAAACAGAGGGTTTTTTTGGCTGGTGTCTGCAAGCTTTTGCCTGAAGGCCTTGGAAAGGCATTATTTTTCTCAATACAAGAGGACAGTTTTCTGTGCAAAAGAAGAGAGATTCTTTCATATATTTCTGATTTTAAAAAGAATGCAATCTACCAAATCTGTATTGAACTCCAATGCAAATTTACTTGCTGACTGAGGGATTAAACTCCGGAGAGCCCATCTCACTCCTGCACATTACCTGTGGTTGCCGTGGGCCCAGGCCACCCTGTTCAAACTGGGATATATCCATCCTTGCTAAGTTGCCAACTGAGGTATGAAACCAGTTTCCCTCAATGTAAACTGGAATATCTGGTATCTACCGATGTCAATCACAAGTGAAACAAATATCCAGCTTGCATTCCAGTTTTCTGTGATGGTGTTAAAGGTAAATATAACATCACTTAGACTACTAGATATCATTATGACTATCTAACAAAGTAGTGCGACACGGAGCTGGCATCAAAACTCCTGCAGAATGATAACAAGTTTGTTCTGTTTTAGAGAAAGATTTTTTGACTACAAAGTTATTTTTCTCTTCCAAGCATGGGAAATCTCTCCACTGGAATCTCTCTTATTCAACTCAGTAAACATGTTTGCTAAACATGTATTTAAAGAAATACGATGAAGAACAAGGGAAAAATATCTGCAATTATATCTTTCCCCATCTGTTTTTCCCCAGGACCATGCTGACCCATTTATTACAGGCAATCATATGAGCTCTGAAACCCTATTGTTAAAATGTGCAAGATCTGTCAGGTGTTTTAACAGCAGTTTCTACATGTTCCTGCTTTTTTCTAAGACAAGTGAAGTCATACATCTCCAACATAAAATTTAAGCCCAAGATTCTCTGATGGCAGGTACTAAGTTTTACTGTTTCTGATCAAAACGAGAATGATGCAGTTGGATTTTTTTTTTTTCTCGGAGGATTTGTGCCAAGTAAAATGAATCTTGTAGAGGTGTGTGATGTACACAGTGAAGCATTTTGTTTCCAGGTGAAATATGAAGAAAAGTCTTGTTTTATAACAGTAAAGAATTTTGAAGTTCTTATAAAAAAGGGAGAAATGCCTTAATATATACTGAGGATCAGCTCTAGATTTTTTTTTTTTTTTTTTTTTTTTTTTTTGTGAATTAGTGTCTGTGCCTGAATTCCTCTAAAGTAAAGAGATCCTGGTTGATGCATTTTCACTGCAATGATGTGATACAAGTAAGTCCAAGTTTTCTTCATAGACGGTATTGTATAAGGAAATGTTGCAGCCATTATTTACATAATTGTCCTGAGTTTTGTCCACATTTTGCCTTAAAAAAACTTTGCTGAGTCTATTTGACAACCAAATTCTACAATTACAATGATGTGTTGTTTACTGTTGGTTGGGGGTACAGTAATATATTTCATTTTCAAAGGAAGATCTCTTTATTGATATACACGCGGACATTCTTCTTAGATTTAAAAAGCAAGTATTAGGTAAATAGTAGCGGAGGTCTTTTTCCTCCACAAACACAAACATGAGGCAAATTTCTTTGCTGAATGACCTCTCTCTATGCTGAAAGATGAGTATTTGTGCAAGGTTTTTGTTTCTGTGAACTAAGGTGAAAGTCTATGGTGCCAACTTCTCCAAACTATCCTTCATCACTACATCATTGTACCTGATACATGGGTATAATGTGAGGGTGATTTGAAATGATTTGTATGTTTAGCATTTGTGCAGCACTGTCAAAGTAGATTTTTGTCTACATAAAATAGCCAATTGCATTTTCTATTATATTTACTTTGCATTGCAAGAAGGTAGGTTTTCCTGTTCTCCAGCAGTTTCTGTCTCCAGTCAGAATTCCCATTTTAGAGGTAGCATAGCAGGTTTATTCTGATCATAAAGTGAATATACACAGGATAATTTCTGCTGCATAGAGACTTTATTCATCTTATGGGAAAGATAATGCATATATACTAGTATATGAATGCAGTGCTGTATCTAAAGATATATATTCCCAGGAGGCCATTTATCTGAAGGGCCATTTTTCTGGTGTTCATTCGCTTGTATGAAGGTGGTATTCCCAGACTGAAAATGAAGCAAATGAAGGGACTTCCCTGGCGCAAAGTGATGGATGATGATTTTGTTGCTACTGTCAAGAGATGCATTAGACAAGGTTTCTCATTCTGAAGATGCTAGATGAAAAGGGATTAATTTCATGACCATTTGGGAGACTGAATTTCCATTCTTAATTATAAAATGATGCCCTATTATAATTTTCTCTGAGGTACCTTAATGATTGAAGCTGAGTTACTTGACTCAGGGACACAAAGAGGTTCCAGATGGCCCAAAGGCAAAACTTGAGGCAGATGATTAGCACAGCAGAATGTACTACACTGTGAAAAATCAAGGTCCTTTCAACCTAGGCAGACTGCCACACCAGCTTTCCTCCTGCCTGCCTGTCCTGGTAAGAATGGATTTTTAAGAAACAGATGTTGGGAATTTGGAAATGAGTGCCATGATCCAAAAATATAAACCACTAGACAAACTATAAAATAAAACTTCCCAGATCTTCTTCCTGATGTGTGACCCCGTACTGGTTCCAAGACTCGCATATGAGTTTACATGAAAAATTGTATATATGGCATCATTGATTTCTCTACCCCAGAGAATTAGTTTGCATTATTAATCTGCCCTTTCCTCAGGCGTTTGCTCAGAAAAGGGGTGATGCCCATGTCAAAGTTTTCTGAAATCATGCAGGATACAAATTCACTGACTAAACACAGCATCATTTCAGAGACACTAAGCTATCCTGTATGGCCTCCAGTTGCTGCACCAGCAGGCTGCAGATCTGCCTGAGGGACTGTGCCAGCCCTGCCAGGACTCTGAGGATTTAAGATGCCATGAGACACACATGAACACAACTGAATCCAGTCCTCGTAAATACAGTGGCATTACTGAGAGAGTGGTGGTGGTGAAGGGCCAATGATGTAATTAATCCCTGTTGGAAAATTCAGCTCTAAGGCATTGCCATTTCTTTATACTACGTTCGCACCACCAGAAACACGCTCAGCCTATGTGACACCCCACAATGAGCAGCTGGTGAGATTTAAGGCTGGAATTGTTGAGTATGTCTTGATTGATAGAAGACAGTTATTTTGCTGTTTCGAGGCTGGGGTTTTTTGGTAGACATTAGTTTGTGTAATAGGATTACCTGAGTGGTGAGTGACTGTTGCATTGATTTTAGCAGAAGTAAATTATGGTAATTTATCACACTGAGTTTCTCCCTAATGTAACATGATGTGAGGCAAGGATCACTTGACATAAACTGATGCTCAAGCCTGGATTTTCATGAGACTAATGGATATGGCCACATATCCCTGAGAGCCAGTGATGGATGAGGCTAGGTTTCGTTGATGTTCTCTGATGCATGATGCTACTTTTCTTTATAAACTAATCCATGTCAAGGAGTATCCTTGACTCCATTTAATATATGAGATTAG
The DNA here is from genome assembly GCF_036370855.1 of Dromaius novaehollandiae. NCBI lineage: Eukaryota > Metazoa > Chordata > Aves > Casuariiformes > Dromaiidae > Dromaius > Dromaius novaehollandiae. The sequence goes on from NC_088099.1 coordinate 133,075,213, forward strand.
GTTTTTCTTTTTCAGACATAAAGGGTATTCCTACAGATACCTGTTTTTGCTGTTCAGTGATAAGCAATGCTGTATTTCATTGTGCTCAGAGAAACTCATTCTCATGCATCGCTGTGTATTAAGGAGTTGCGGTCTTTTTCTACTACAGTTAAACCCAGCTACCTGCATAGATAGATAAAAGTAAAAATGAGACTGCTCCACCATTTATGCCAGTAACACCAGCTCACGGGCAATATCTTTTGTCAAGCAAGCCAGTCTCATGCAGGCCTAAACAGATGGAAAGGTCTTTTCATTAATCATTTTACAGCAAATTAGCATTTTTCTTGGATATCAAGAAATAAGATCATAGGTTTCTTCTCAGGTTAGAAGGAAGTAACCCTAACTTTATATAGTAGTTATTGTCTGTAGCCCTCAGCCTTACTTGTCATTTGCTGCTAGTAAATCTCTGTCATTCAGGATGTTTTACATTGTCAAATAAATTCTGTTTCTGCTTATATCGCAGGGGAAAAAAAGCATTGTGCAATACTGATTTGGGACAAAAAGAAAACTAATGGCAATTAGCTCCATTATTTTTTCCTGTCTCAGACTTAAAATCACTTCTTGAAAATACAGTTTCTTTGTTCAACTCCTGTCAGGAAACTGAGGCCTAAAACTTCATTGGGCATCAGAGAAATCCAGCTTCATATATTGTTTTCCATGTCTAGGGAAAGGCAATGCATTTTACACATATCAGGGCATTTCAGCCTACTTTCTTCTGTTGTGATCTTTGTTCTTTAGGTCTGCCAACAATTACTTTAAATAATGGAATTTTTATAGGAAAACTGAGGGAAAATCAAAGTGAGTAAAGCTAAGCAGTACAATAACATTTCTGTGTCCAGATAATAGTCTTGCCATTGTTAGGGTTTATTATGGATTTAGTCTAGGGTAAAAGCCTTTGAACCAACTTTTCTGGTTATAACTCCAAGTGACACCTCCCTCTGTCACGCAAGGCCTAGGTCTCACTGCTGTCTGACTTGTTCATACCATGTGTCAAACTTTTTGCCATATAGCTGTGGAGTCCTCACTCCCATAGGGCTTCCACTGTGACCTCTTCATAGGATGCATACGGAGTACACACATCTTCATATTTCTGCTGCTAAATCTCCACTGGATGTTTCAGATTGGCCAATATTTAAAATAATAGTAGACAGACTTTCCCCTTTCAAGTTAGTCCAGAAGAATCCCTTGAGTTCAAAAAGGGGGCACAAATTAGATGCCCATATCCATTTTGCAGTTACCTCAACCTTATAAGAATGATCTGTCCCTTTGGATGTTGATAACTTCTGTTCCCCAGGGACTCATTTGAGGGTGGTGTCTATACTGGCCAGTGCAGGGCCTTGCAAAGTTATCTAAGCTGGTCCCAGACAAGCTAGTTCTGTAGTAGCAAGCAATTTAGCCAGGTAGGTATTGCACCTTTAAATAACACTGCTGAGAGCTAGGGTGCATCAGCTGGGATGGAAGGCACAGGTAAAATATCTCTACTGCTTCGAGGCCCATGTTAATATCTCTTTCCCATGCTGCATCATACCATACTGGAGGAGCAGCATGTACAAAGTTAGCCTAGGTGCTTCTGTGCATTTGCACAGAATTGCTGCTGGGTATAAATTTTTTTCCCATCTTTGCCTGAAAGACCAGTGATGATATTCATCACTGCAAAGTTACCCAGTTCTATAATTGTGCCTACTGAGATGAAATCCGATTTCACCTGGATGTTCTTACCTGTTCTTTAGAAAATCCCAGCCTCATACATATTATTACTTATTATACTAAGGAAAACATCTGCATCTCACACTTTGTCTTGGAGAAACGCAGGTTCGTGCTTCCATTTACAGTATAAATATGGGACGTTAGAGAAACCCAGCCTCCTATTTCTTTCTTGATCCAGAAAGGGATCCACATGATTTTAAGCAAAGCAGTCAATCAACTGCAGTTCTCTTCAGCCAGGAAATCTTTCCTTGCTCATCACTGGCATCATATCACCTCAACTTTATGTATTACTTTAAACTGTGCATCACTATGGTTATACATTCATTTTATAACTCAGTAACCTCAAACTCACACAACTCTGCTATGTACAAAAGTTCTCTTACCTACACTGCCGTATTTCAGAAGCAGAGAAAACAAGCTCTGTGTGTGTCTCTGCCTATCACACCTTACACCTCGCTTTGCACTGGGCATTTGGCATTTACCATCGTTTGATCTGGAAAGAACCCAAGTTTCAGCATTGTTTGGGGAGAAACAGGCATGATGCATCACCTTACATAAAGGAAATTCAGCTTCCTGCAATAACTTTAAAATAAGGAATCCAGATATAAAATGATTCATGAAACAGAGCTTTCCTGGAACAAACCTCCCCCATGAAGGAGGTTTTTACTGATTAAGTCTGATGAATGATGTTCTGTTTTTTATATTTAACATGATCTGCATGAGCTGAAATCATGAGAGAAAAAGCCCATCAGGCTAGGCTTCTTCACAGACAGTGATAAATGAGGTTTCTTCTGTATTATATGAGTCGCAGAGTAAGTTTTATTGCTGGAAAAGAATGCAGTTTTCTTTTTCTTTTTTATCTCTCCCGTATAAAGTGCTGCGTTAAGCTGCAGCTCTTGAATTTAAAAAACACACACTAGGCCACTGAAACAGCAGAATAAAGAAACTACCAATATTTCCTATTATATTGGCTCAGACTATATGATAATCCAAGATGACAGGCAGCTATGCATTTAGTAGGACATATATCTAACACTTTCTTGAGAATGCCTGAGCAGCATGGAAAATAGAGTATACAACACGCGGGCACTGGTGGTAGCAATACACAGAAGTTGTGGGCAGCCAAGACTGTCTGGTTCATTTGACTGGATATGCTGACCTCTGGTGGTACTTGATCAAGACAGGAAGTTTTTTCCTGCTTGCTCATTTTCAATCATCTTGCATCATAGCAATGCAACAGTGCTGTTCTTTCACAAATTCATCTGACTCCTCAGTCATCACATATAGTGGCACATATCCTTGACTGAGGTAAAAGAGAGGTATTTGGTCCACAATGCAAAGAAGTGGTGAACCCAATTTCTACCTTTGGTGTACTCTGTACGCATTCTCAGTTTCAGGTCTTTGCTATTCTTTATTGCTCTGGTCCCCAAACATAGCTTGAGAGCTAGCAGTCTTCCTGCTCTGCTTTCCCAAAAGAGCCATTATCTCATGTGCTCTATAATACCTTGAAGCAGTGAAGCAGGGCTTGAGCTATGTTGCGAGCCAGGCTCACAGCACTGCACTCTTTTCCATGTCCATTCCTATTCAAACTATGTGATTTATTCTATTTTTTTAATTTTCAGAGTTATGCTTGCTGGTAGTGTTTTGGTGATCTGTGTCAACGGCTGCCTTATCATATTCTGTGGACTTTTCCAGTCACCCTGGTATAACCTTTCCTATTGTTAATAGGGCAACTTTATTCAGTTGAATAGGTTTACCGTTTAACCTAGCCTTTTTATTCATGCAATAGTTTGAATGTTCAAAAGAACAAAAATCATCCCTTGCTGATGGGTCTTGTCTGGTAAAATGTTTCAAAGCTCTGCATAGATACAGTCAGCATATCAGGAATTTTCCAGGGTCCATTTTCAGTACGATATTCCTGTCATTTTCCCTCCACGTATATAAAGAACTCCCTTCTATTGTCTGGAAAATGGCTCCTGAAGCCTCACTGGGAATTCTGCATGCATAAGGCGGGAATGAGGCCTGAGTAAGAACTGCAGATGAAGCCCAGGAAATGTCTCACGCCTCTGCAAGACAGGCTGCAGGGAGATGTTTCCATGCAAAATCAAAGCTCAGAATCGTCATCTGAGTGAGGTGCCCCAACTGTTTTGGGGCATGGCTTAAGTCTCTATTTCGGACACATCTCCTGTAGGTGCCTCCCAGAAAATCAAGTTCAGTTCCTTCCTTAGCTTAAGAAACTGAAATCCAAATCCCCCACCAGTGTAGCCCAATAAAGTGGTTACAGACAAAATCTGGGCAGTGGGTCTCAGCACCTTTTCTGCCAAAGTTGTTCAGCAATGCAAAGAAGAATTGAAGATCCACTGCGCAAAACAACACAGTACAGAGTAGTCTAGTGGTTACCCAATAGGTAATGCCTACATTTTTTAATGAATTTAGTGCTTCAGGATTTGACCTCTAATTAACATAACTGTCCTTTGCTGTTACCTTTGAGTGTCTCACTTTATTTTTGGTTATTCTCTTTGGGCCTTTCTTCACAAGAAAATGAGGAGTGTTATTAGTGTGTGTTAGTTTCTCCCAAGAAAGAGCAGACCTTATTTTTTCTCTATGTGGTCATCAATGACAGTAAAAGTAGGATTACAACCCAAATACCAATAATTATCACATAACATTTGTATAATGATCTGTTCCTAAATTATAACCTTTTCTTTTTTTTTTTTGCCTATACAACTGGTCTTTCATTTCAGTTTCTCAGAGTGATCCTTCCCCCCACGCCTTGCGTTAAGTGGCCATCCCTTCATTCACTTGTCACATGAGTAAGGAGAAGGCTGAATCAATTAATCAAAGGCTTGCAGAGCAACAGAGAATGTAATGGTTGGTTAAACTTTACTTTCAGTGTAGAATTCAGCCTTAGAAATTCTAAACTAGGCTTTTCTTTTTTTTACAAAAACTAATCTTAAGGCAGAAAAACAATTCTTTTTCTTTTCATTCTCCTTTGGCATTGCCCTTATTCTGGATCAACTGAAGATCTTCAATAAAAATCATGTCTGTAATTTCATATTTGAGGCTTGCCTGTTAAAACATGATGCTACCACTGGCTACTGTTTTTGTACTTGCAATTTAACACAAGGGTAAGGAAAGGGTAAGGCAAGAAAGAAGAACACTTCATGAAGGGTTAATTAATGGTTATGTAGATAGCAAATCCTTGTCACAGTTGTGCACTAGTGTTTTATTATAGCAGTTCAGTGCTTACTGTAGTAGGATCCATCTCTGGAAAATGGTACAAAGCCAGTTCCTTCTTCCCAGGTTTCTAGTTAGACACTTTACTATATCTTGAAAAATTTAATCTGGAATGAGTTACGTGAAGTGAGGAGGACTATGCTGTCAGAGAGCGCTGAACATCTAAGGACATTGCTGATATGTGAGAGGATGGGAAACAGAAATGACTCCTCCTTGAGCCTGCGGCTAAAGAAAGTTTCAGAGGAGAACTGAGGTGGAAAACTTCTTCAAAAAAAGGGAGAGAAACTCCTTTGATTCCTATACTGAGCTTAATGCTTGAGGACTAGAAATCTGACCAGAAAAAGACCAGAAAGCAACCGAGAGGAACATTGTGAGCAATACCCTCTTTCCCAGAAAGACTTCCACACAGCTGAATGTGCCCTGTCTTCCTAAAGATTTCATTTGCCAAAATCTCTTGAGCTTGATTTCTCCCATATTGTATGCTTGATCTGAAGAAACAGCAGTTTACATTTAAAACTAAAAAGCTCAAATTTTCTTTATAGTCTGTATGCAGGAATTACTTCAGCTGCCACTGCAGCAAATGCAAAAAGTTATGTTCTCAAAATGCATTTCAAGAGTGGTTTGAGTCTACTTTAAAAAATTGTGTCTACTCAGTTTAATGATATTGGCTAGTGATTTTATCCTGTATAGTTCTCCTGTAGTTCTCCTGGCCTAAATGGTATACGTACCTCGATATACTTGGCACAGATCACAAAGGGGACAGAGTATACAGACTGATCACAATATCGTGGTCTAAAGTTGAGTGTAAATATTATTTCTGTATTTTTAGATGGGCCAAGCTTATATTTAGCCAGTAGTGTTCATCAACAAGTCATAATACTCAGTAAAAGGAAGAATGGTCTTTAACGCTCATTTGCTTTCTGGAATTAGAGAGGAAATGATTTTTTATGGCTCAGTAAAGACAGTAATAATTACTGACAGGTTTATAACAATTTATGGGGAAGATGTTTGTTGGTCATGGATTGGCAAATGTTGGACCACAAGCAAATGGAGCGAATCAGAATAAAAATTCTTGCACTGTTTCTAAGACATGCAAAAACAAAGAAAATGAAAAGGTGACTGTTGTGCAGGGAGCAAAGAAATGCCATAAAATCATCAGTTCAGAAAGCATTTGAAGGAGTGAGTATCAGTCCATCTTCCTGCCCTAAGACTGGATCAAGCACTCAGTCACTCCTGACAGATGTTTGTTGGATCTATTTGTAAAGATTTTCAGTGATGCATACTCCGTAACCAGGAGGTCTGTTGCTGCTGTAAAGGTTTTTCTAAAGTCTAACCTAAAGCCCCCTTGCTGTGTTCAGGCACACTACTTCTTTTCCATACCCACCTCTGCTTTAGGCTAATCAGTCTCATTTTACTTTATCTGTCGTGTTTCATGGACTTCTGATCATTCTTGTTGCTCTTTTCTGAATTTTCTCCAATTAGTCCAGATTTCTCCCGAGTGCAGTACCTGAAACTGGACACTGCTCCAGCTGTGGTCTTGGTACAGAAAAATTCACAGATTAGTTTATACATCTTGCACACTTCTCTCTAGTTTGCAGGGCATGTTTGCCTTTTTTGTGACATGCCATTGCTGAACCATGCTTAGCTCACAAACCCCAGATCCTTTTCCAGGGATCTGATACTTAACCAAAAATACTTACCCTATATATAGGGGAATACTTACCTTATATGTATCTTTTATATTTCTTGTGTTTAAATGTAGTATTTTGCACTTTTTTCTATTGCTTTTATCTCATGCTTTCAGCTCTTTTCTCCTATTTATTAAGACAATTTTTCCAACTAGTTCCTTTGTTCCCATAGTGCCTCCCATCTTGACATTATCTGCAAACTTAGAAAAGCTATTTTTATTGCATCATCCAAATTATTCATGAACTCTACATGTGCTTACATTTTGGCAGGAAATTCTACAGCTAGATAAACTCTAAATAGTGTGGTATCTGGGATAGTGCTGTATCCACCCTAGGCTAGATTCATAAAAAGCCTCCTTCCTTAGAATGACACGAGAAGCAATATCAAAAGCTTTGCTAAAGTCACTGTATATGATATCCACTGCTGCTTCTTATTTATAAGGTCTGGTGTCCTAGACTTCAAGCAAATGAGATGGTTTTGATGTCTTTTGTTAATGACAAATCTATGTGGGTTGTTCCTTGTCTTCTTTTTATGTTCTAGGTAGTAATAAACATTCTGTTTGAATATTTGTTCCAGTATGTTTCAGGAAATCAAAATTACAATGATGAATCTTTAATTAGAAGTTCTTCCTTTTCTTCTTTTTTTAAAGCTATGTACTCCAGTGTTATAGCATCATAGCCATCCTTCGTAAACTCTCAGAGAGTCACACTGTGGAGACTTCATAATTCACTTCTATAGGTGCTCCAGAATGTAGCTCATCAGGGCTGTCTGGTTTTGAAAATGTTCAGTTTTCTAAGTTCTAACCAGCCTGCTCTAGCACTATTCAAAGTTATCTGTATACAACATCATGACAGAAAATCGTGTTTAAGTATTCTCCAAATTCCATCATATGATTGCAGTGCATGTTTTCAATCAGATTTCCTCAGCGGCCAGAGTTTCAGAATTACTAGAAATAGTCAGTTTTATCAACTCTGAAAGCAAGGAGTAGTCGATACATGTTCCAACAAGATGGTTTTCTCTACATCCAGCAGATGAAAGCATTATAATATGTTTTCAAGTTACTCTGAGTTACTTCTGTGTATGCTAGGTGAAGATTTCCCAGATGCTGTTCATAAAGAAGGTGAAGATATGGGTGATACTTTATGAGCCTGAATCTTCTATAGAAACACGTGCCTCTCACGATGTGCCAGCAGTGTTTTACAGTCTAGCCTTTAAAGTGGACCAGCCTGATCATGTACTTGCAGATGCTTATGACATGAAGTTTTAATTGTAAGACAAGTTGCAACAAAGAACTGACAAATTCTTTGGTTATAAACACATTTCTTCTCTTAAAAAACACAGACAGTTGGGATATGTTAGTGGTCCAGTCTTTGTCAATTACTCACATTTGACTAACCCTAATTATAGGGCTAAATATAGGTTTTTCATACCCTTTGAGATCATACTGCCCTCAATAACTAAGAATTTAGACCTGTACCTGGTTATCCCTTCACTTATACAGTACAAGGAAATAGTGTCATCTTTAAAGTCTGTGAACAATTTGGACACACCGAAGTTAATAACAAAAACCTTTGATGCAAACAGGATTGTAATCAAAGCCTGGTAGTGGAGCTAAACCAATATGAGAAGCGCAAGATCATTGGTTTCTCTCATATACTGATAACGTTATAACATGAACTTCAGCAGAGCTGGGATTTGGCACTTTGAATCACAGCATTAGTCACTTCTGTTATTTACAGACAGTCAAAAGGAAGAACTCATCCCATTAGGAAGCTGTGTTTGTTCTTTCAGAAGAACATCAGGTTTTTCGCCTATAATACCATGACAGTCTCACCTGAAGCTTTCTTTCTGCCTTCATGCTTCTTTCTTTTCTCTGCTTCACACCCTAATTTTTCTTTCAGGCTTTAAGCGTTTGAATTTTACGTGTAGAAGTGTTCATACAGAAAACCTGAAAATAAGAATTGAAATAAAGGTGTTTAAAACTTCATCCAAGCAGAAGTAATGTGTATGATGGGGGTAAGGAGAAATATGAAAAGATGGTCAAATAGTGGCTGCCATAAATGTGACTTTAGACCACATCTTCACAAGCAGAGGCCTGTGCTGGAAGGGGCAACTGCCAGGCTGTCTGCTCCCACCCACGCTAGCTTAGGGCTAGTCTCCTCCCCCTGTGCCTGCGCCTGTGTACTGTGTCATTTGGTCTGGGCCACACATGGCCATTACTTTTTGTGCTTTTATTTCAGTTCAAAGTGCCAAACTAATTGTGTAGGCTCTCTCCATGGCCACAGGAGCACTCCAAGGGCAATTCAACTGGAAGTGTCCAGGCTGTCTTGTTAGGCCAGAGCTTAAACAGTAGGTCTTCAATTCCCCAGCGGCCCCTGTGGCTTACATATATTGTGGCTCACCCGCTGACTGCACACCAGAGTGAAGAAACTGGCTCAGAGCCTGCATCTTGTGCCTGCAGGTCACGACCGAAACTGTCCCTGCAGAGCAGAGAGCTCAGCTCATGCTCAGGAGTGGCTGGAAAAAAGAGTATGGACGCAACTTACGTCTGCAAGTGTAGGGGAGCCCTGCACAAACCAGTGTCCTTCCTTCTTCACTTCCTATAGGTTGAGATGTTAGTAAATAAATATATACCATTTTGCTCAGTGGCCATCTGAATTTCCCAAAGCAGTTGGCAGTGCTGCAACATACCAGAGAGTTTGTCACTGAGCTCTGCATACATTAACAGTGGGTTTATTCCTGACCCCAGTGAAACTTGAGGAAGGCTACCTTAAATGCCTCAAATACCAGTTCAGAGTTCAGGCACCATCTGGAAACAATGAACTGGTAGAGGCTGAGGTGCTGATGCACCAAATTAACACAGCACCCAGGTGCTGACATGTTACTTCCAGCGCTTGATCAGCCTTTGCGTTTCCCACACGCAGCTTTCTGCAATGAGGACGTTGCTGTCTTAGGGGCTGGGGGATTTGTGCTGACACGTTCATTATAGTTAGAGCTGCCTGAGAAGCGGTCAAAATGCAAAATGCTGTGACCAAAAAAGACACAGCAATCTTTACAACCTAAGAGGCCTATTTCTTTGCTCAGTTCTAACCATCATTTTCAATAGCACTATTAAAAATGTTTTTTTTCCTTTTCTGCAATGTATTTCTCCAAAAACCTTCAATTTCTAGGATTTATCAGCATCTCCCTTACTTTTGACAGCTCTCTGAGCTTACACTGTACATTTTCTTCTCATATTTATTCCTTCTGGCTCATTCAAATATAACTTTTTTATTATTTTTGCTTTCCATTTGTTCATTGTATCTTATTTGCTTTTCATTTTTTCACTTTTTTTTCTCTTGTTTCATCTCAATCTTCCCTTCTTCCTTTCCATCACCATATTTACATTTCTCTTTCAAGGCCCACTTTCTGTAGTCCTCCTCACATAATCCCTGGACACCGTCTCCAACCCCCATCTCAATCCTTTTTCTTTTTCTTCTTATAACCTTTCGTCCCTTCACTGGGTTTTCCCTTCCAATGCACTTTTTCTCCCCCTTCTAACATCCAGATGTTTTTCTCTCTCTATCTCCAGCTGTGCGAATAAATGACTTTTTTGTTTGTTTCAAGGAAGTTTGGTCAATCCTGAACAAAAGTGCTCATATTTTTCAGGAAATCAAAACTGTGTAAATAATCATTTTGGGTAAATGTTTCATGTGGCACAAATGGAAAAACTGATGGCTTTGATCCTTTAAAAACTTTTAGAAAATAAAAATTGAATTAAATTTCTAAATCAAATGTTGGAGTGACTAAAAAATAGGGCATTTCAGTTTTTGGGAGGTTAAGGTGGAGGTGGGGGAAATAACTTTCCATGTTGGGGAGCAGGAGAGAAGGGAGGAGTTCCAACCAAGGTAATTCAGGCAGGTCCCAAACCACATTCACAGTATATTTATGTTGACCTAAACAAATGTATAGCCAAATAATTCTGACCAAAAAAATTTTTATGGCCCTAATTTCTATCACCTTTTCTCTGCAGTCCCCGCTTTTCCTGTCCTGTATGGTGAGGTGCAAAGAGTAGGGAGGAGTAGAGCACAGAGATGCACTCACTAGCTCTCTTTTAGACGTCATTATCTTAAAAATAGTGGTCTCTTCATCAACTGCAGTTTCTTGGGTATGCTAGTCCTTGACTTCCTAGGAGGGCAATTCAAGCCGGGATCTGTTAGTTTAAAAATGTACTGTTGGATCACATCAAAAGCATGGAATTTTCTTGCTGTTGGCAGCTGTTTCTTCAAAAGGGGTAAATGCTTTTGTTGCAAATGTTCTCTTACACTTAAATACACAGAGGTAAAGCATTAGTCTCAGATGAAGGATGCACAGGGAGTAACAGCTGCTCAAAACAGCCAGCCTGTGCTCTCAGACACACAATATAATTTCTAGTGATTTGGATGGGAGTTACATCTGTGTACCTAGAAGAAGAATCTGGCCCAAATATAGGCTGGAATGGTGTGCTTTTTCTGTCCATTGTACCCAGACCACAATTAGCAAAAAGATTTTGTGGGAGAGGAGGAGGGAAGTGGGAAGAAAAAGAAACTACCAATGAGAGGATATTCTTAGCTCATAAATCCCAATGCATTGAAACACAGATTAGACCCCTGCATTCTTTTTAACCAGCCCCTGCCTAGAGTTCACTCGATCCTGAAATTTGCTGAACTGTTCAGCTCATGTCTACCCTGAAGTAATGAATTGGCAGGCCTATTTCTTACAGTGATTAATGAAGCTTTTCAGAGGCAACCCATTATTTGATCCAAAGTTAAAACAGTGGTTCATCATTAATCACTATAAGACACAGGCTCACAGATTCATAATACTCAGCAAGCCCATTTCATTAAGGGTCCCACTGCTTCTTTTGTTAAGCCAGGGCTCCCCAACTTCCCCACCCCACAGAGGTGCCTTCCTCATGTTCCCTTTCCCGATCATTCTAATAAAAAGTCACACACTCCTGGGAATATTTTTCAGATTCCACAGCCTTCCAAAACTACAACATCTTCTTTCAGATTTAAAAATTCCTGTTCCCATTGAAAAATGTCTCAGATTATCAAATATGAGCCAACATTGGCACCCAGTGGCTGAACAGATTAATCACAGGTACATATTCCCTGGAGCCCACCTTTCCTATTCTTCAAAGACAGTTTTTCCCCTCAGATGTTTATAATACTCTTACACAGCTTTCCAGCATTAGGCCATCTAGCCATGGCTGTGAACTTGTTTTGCTAAGAAAAGAGAAGGAAAACACATTTTGTGTCTGGTTCTCTTCGCTGTCAGGGCCATCAGAAGTCACTCCACAGAAGTCACCAGCTGGGACAAAGGAGCATGTGGTGAGGAGCCCCAATCTGACTTCAGGGAGACCAGGACATCCATATGACATAGTTTGGCACCCTACAGACATGTCAGCTCTGCTCCTACAGGTATAGCCTTGTCAGCAAAGGGGCTGCACCTGATTTCATAAGTTCTGCCTCCCACGCAGAGCTTTAAGACATTCATAATGGTGTGAGTGGTGGCTACTGGAAAAGTCATATCAAGCCTTTTGTCTCTAAATTACCTTCTTGCATTCAGCAATGACTTGTACTGGAGGATGCAATGACAGAAAAGCTGGCTCGTGGCTGGAGTGCAAACGAAGGGGCAAAAACAGGACTTTAGTGTTGCAGATGTTGCTGGGGAGCTACTGACTCTCTGTCTGATGGATGTGCACCAAGAGCACTCTGTGACAGCCCTCAAAATATATGAAGAGTATTTAATTTTTGGTTCTACCTGGCTTGCGAACAGCAGGAATGTCAGCAAAGAGGGATCCAATATTTCCAAAGGTGTTTCAAAATCAGCATGTAAGGGGCAGAAAGGAGCTTCCTAATAACCTTGCAAAAAAACCCACATTTAGCTCTGAGAAAGCTGAAACATTTCATTAGCAAAGATAGAAGTAGTTCACTGAATCAATGTAATAATCTTAACACATAGTATTAAAGTGTTTTAATGCATACAGTGTATATAGCCAATATTTAATAGGTCAATAGAATAATAAGTAGGGTAATTTGTACATCGGTACATTAAATTAAATGATAAAGTTCAAATAAATCATTTTTTATCTTATGGAAATGAACAATTTGGCCTGATCCCATCAGAGGAACAGCTATGGAATACTTCATTTAGTCCTTCTAGACTGAACTAACTTCTCCAGTCATTGAATTGAAAATGTTCCATCAGCTTTAACCATAATGTCTCTTATCAGATGTATAAATTAAGGCACGGAAGATTAAAGTGCCTTTTGTTCAAGGCTACACAGAAAGTTCTTTGAAGATTCATGAACTGCTCTCACTGCAAGACAATGCCCCTTCTACCACTTATTATGACCATATCCATACAAATATAGTATTAATTAATAAGAAGCAATACTGAGATTTTCGAACAGTGCCTCAGAGAACAGTAGCCTATTTGAGAATCCATCTTCCATTTTCATTCCTACTCTGTTCCGTTTACCTCCAACCCATTACCAGTGTTATAGATATAGACGAGAACAATATGCCTGTGCCTTCTACCAGAAATACAGATGCTACATGGGACTGAAATCCCTAGTTATATACAGATGTTCATTTGCTTATAAAATTGAACACATCCATACATTAGAAGGGAAAAAAAATATATTTCAGTAATAACATTGAAAGCAAGACAGTACAAAAAAACCCAAACAAATACAAATACATACCACAATTAAAATTAAAGTCTTATATGAAGAAAAGCTATGTTAATTATTTTTTTTTTCATTCTCAGAAACCTGCTTCCTGATGAGTACTTTTCGTATTGTAGCAGAGGCTGTTAAGTTAAGATGTGTAACACCACGAACAATGAAGCACATTTCTGAAACATGCTTCGTGGGCACACAGAGTAGACCTGCTGAGATCATGATCAGTTTTAGAAAGAAAACAACTAGCATAAGAGAAAACAATATCCATTCTGCCTGCTAGTGGCCTTGCGGCTTTATTGGAGAGTTTTATTGGAGCTGGGGGCTGGTAAGGGTTTGATCTCTAAGAACACTGGCACAATGTCCCACCAAACCAAAAGTCCTCTCCCCCTTTACGGTCTGACTTTACAGATTTGGGAGAGCCTTACAGGAATCCCAGGAATGCTCTGGTTATGACCACTCAGCAGGGTGGCATTTTCTGTGAATAACCTTCTGCTTGACTGGTACATTGTCCCAGGACAGGAAAGTCAATGCTGAAAGTTTGGGTGCGAGTGATTACTTGCAATCCAACATCAGATGATGGACTGCGGCCAGTGTTTAGACAGGAGGTACTGTGTGTGTTTAAGCCTGCCTATGGGTATGTACATAAGGAGATATTACTGCTCTGCAGAAGGGTCCTGAAATATCAAAGCTTTGCCTTTGAACCACCAGAGAGGCTACAGGCTTGCTGTGCGCACAGGCCCCCTGAACTCAGCCCTCTCCTAGGTAGGCTGCTTTTCAGTGTGGAGCTACATTTGCCTCTGCACCTCCTCAGTCTTAGCCTGTTGGCTCAGTCTTTCAGTAACACCACGTTACTGCCAGTCGCGGTGTTCACAATGCAATATTGGCAGCCGCTTGCTGGGAAATCGGCTGACACTCCCAACAAGTTCTCAAACTCGCCCTTTTTTATTGCTGGTGACTTGGCACAGCATTTGCTTAGTTGCTGCAGGCTGACACGCTAGCCACATCTGGAAGACACGGCTCTGTGGCTCAATGTTGTCTGTGTATAAGTTTGGAAAAGGTTTTTGTCCCTCTATGACCTGCTCCAAAAGCATACTGAAGTCGGTGGAAAATTTTCTCTCCCCTCCCCCCGTCCCTTTCTTTTTGCAGGCTTTGCTCGTGGACCGGTTGGGAATACTCAGTGGGAATGTTCTCTGTAAAGAGTTTCTTCTTCTGCCTGCCTCCTCTGCACAGCCAGGAATGTGGGATTCGCGGCAGCAGAAAAAGCAGCTGCCTCTTCAGCGCTAGCAGTCAAGCCACTCTGCTGGGTTGCAGCAGATTTCAGTCCTGTTCCCTTGGCATTAACACAATCTACATTCGATAATGAAGTAAAATCAGACATGATCCAAAGACCACCTGCACAGCTGCCACCCACCCCTGTCCACACATTACTAAGGTATTGGCCTGGGCTTTATTCCCCTTCTCAGCTGGATCTGCCATGCAGGAAGCTGGAGCAGGAGTGACACCACAGCCCTGTGCCGCAGCCCCAGCGCTGCTTGCTAGAGGGTCTCTGCTCACAGGAGACCCGCTCATGGGCAGATTCACCATGGACCAAGCATTGCAGCTCTCCTCTGGCACACAGCCCTGCTGCACATAATTTGGGGTCCTGCTATAGGACCCTATATGCATGCACACAAAGAAGTTAAGAAATCTTCAGGAGTTAAGCAAGAACCAATGCTCAGACACTTGATCATCACATAACTAGCTCTGTGGTCCAGATGTGAGTTGTCCTGCTTTTCAGGTGAGACAGCCATGCAAAAGGCATCAGGGAGTCAGTCTGCAAAGAGTAAATTAAGACTCTTTGTTTTAATAAGCACTGAGAGAGGCAGAGGGAGAAGCTTTCCCTTCTTGTGAAGGTTTCTTTCCTTTAGGTGGCAGTATGTGTTTATAGCTCTCTGCAGCACAGGCTGTGCTCCCCGACCTGCTGAGCAGCATCCTCTGTCTGCGCTCAACCATCGCTGGGTTAATTTTCCAGAAAATCCTGCACAAGCAATTAAAATGTTAATGTTGTGAGGGAAATGCCTCCGTTGAAGTAAACTCATTCGAGAGTCAGTTGTGCTCGGTGGAAGGGGAACAGTCTATTGATTTTGAACAAGGTCATATCTCATCAGACTTGCCACCTGGATTATTTTTGTTTGCACTGATCAGCTACCGAGTCCTTGATTTCACAGAGAGTTTGAAACCACCTTAATGAAGCAGAAACTGGGGGGGGAGGTGGTTTCCCTACCAAGATTTTTCTTTATTACAGAACTGTGCTCCCTCACCTGTTTATCTCTGACCACCTGCTCACCTCCGTGCTTGTTAACCTTATTTCATTAAAGCAGCAATAACTGGCACAAAACTCTCAGTCCTGGGATCTGCCAACCAAATTCACACCTTACGCTGTGATTTGTGGTACAGCCAGCCAGCACTGCCTTCTTGCAGGAGGATGTGAACGCCTCAAAGTGGAATTCTGTTAAAGACCCAAAAATTCATGTTTCTAGAGCCTCCAGATGACATTTGTGTGGACATAGGGTAGTTTTACATTATACTTGTAATAGAAGCCTGTAATAGAAGGAAAGTTTCCACTTTCTTTATGGCAATTCCTGCTGATGGAGGTTTGGGCTGCCTTGCACACAGAATAACTAACCCCATTAAACCAAGCTACGCTCAGTGAAAGAGTGCTGGTATTTCATTACGAGCAAAAGACACCTGGGACAGAGCAGCAGAAACACCTAAAGCCTGATTTCATTTGCAGATTCCTTGTGGCCTCCACCCAAAGCTTGTATTCTTTCCTCCCCAAAACACAGGTTGTAATGGTGCTCTCTTTGCTTGCTTATGGTCGCACTGGAGAACAGAGTTAGGGTAAAGAGAAAAGGTAGATGTGATTTTTCACCATCTCTAAAATAGGTTATGCTATTTCTAGTGATACAGCCTATGAGTCTCTAAGCCAAATGCTAGGATATTTGCATGCTTAATTCATATGTCTAATTGCCATAATTGCACATGCTCATTAGGCAATTTCATGTGCAAATGCTGAGTTAGGCACATAACTAGGCATAGTTTTTGCAGTGTGATTTGGTTCAGCAATCATTGAAAATTTGTGAACAAATTGTATGCACATTTTACACGCTAAGGTTCTGATCCTACGCTAAGAAGTTGGGCAGGCCCTGGCACCACTGCTGTTTAAATGAATGGGCAGAAAGTACCGCCCTTGTGAATCCAATTGCAAGATTGAGTCATCTAGAGAAAATCAGAGCTAAACTGTGCATCACATTATCCAGAAATTCACACTCTCCTCGAAAACTGAGCTGGGATACTGGGAAGCAAAATAAATGTAAAGTTCATCTGGAAAAAAATAACCAACAGCAACAATCATGAAGCTCTAATTTTATAATCTGATTGGTGAGGAACGAGTAAATACAGAGCCTCCCTGTCAGGAGGGAGACAAAGCCAGCCTGTCTCTCCCTATATTCCCATACAAGACACAACAGTGAGTAACCTAAGTAGCTCAGTGTTAGCAATAAAGGATACTAGCACGGCTTTAAACCAGCACAGCTGATTTGAGTTAGAGCCTGCCTGTGGAAGCATGACTGCAAGAAAGACCAACTTTTATCTTCTAATATTTGTAATTTCTCTCTGTCACTGAAGATATATGTTCTTTTAATAAAAAAAAAAAAAAGGAAAATACCCAAAAGTAAGAATTCGAGGCACAGAAAGATTGACGTATGGTTTGTTTAATTCTTCAGTTTTACCCTTCCCAAGCCAGGCTGCAAACTCTCTTGCTTTGAATTTATGACAAGCAGTACTAAAGGGACTGTCTGTAGATTTAACATTGACATTTCCTTTGTGCATTAATCCTTTGAATCTCATTTACTGTACATTTCTGCTGAATGACATAAAAATGATGATTTTTTTATTACTGAGTAGATTATAATGAGGTACATATTCACCACCATTCAGGAAAATACTGAATGAGACTCAAAGCTGTCTTACCACCAAAATGTGCCTTAACACTGAAAATGCAGGCTCCCTACGAGACACTGCTTTTCGGAGGGCAAGGAGGCGCAGCTCCATCCTGCAAATTCACATGAGCCAAATGCACGGGGCTCTGCAAGGCGGGGGGCACAAGGGCTGCTCTAATGCCACTGCGGTGATTAGTCCTCATTGAGGACGGTGTGGGGAAAGGTGTCAGTCCTCACAGAGAGGGAAACTATCGCGGCCAGGGTGTTTCACGTTCTCCCTCCCCAAGACAGAGGCTGCAGCACGGGGAGTAGGTCACCGAACCTGGCTCCCTGCCCAAAGTTTTTAGGCAGAAAGCATGCTACTTGCTAGCTGTAGGTCTGCACGACAGCACATTCCCATCATGAGACTCCACCACAACCAACCACACAGCCTGGCACTTGCAATTTCTGAGGGAAAAAATCTGAGAGAGTCTTGTCTGTGCAGATTACAGATTTGTATTAACTTCCCTTAGTTTTAAGAGTGTTAAAAATTTAAATTTACATACTATAAGAATACATGTATCTTAGATGTAGGTGTACGTAGATATGGACATAGATGGATGCAGACATGCATACATATGAATCTATCAGCTGTGACGCTCTTTCCCTTAGGATGCAGTTTCACAATATGAGGGCATCAGTGAAAATATCAGCGTAAGGAGTTTGGCCCGCAGCATTTCTGCCCACCCAACCTCACAGTCCTCCCCACAAGAAGTGCTATTTTTAACCCAGGCTGGTTCAGTGAAGAAATATACTGGCATGAACGAGCTGTGGTGTGGAGCTGGAAACAAAGTAAGAGACTGAGGGAGGCAGGGTTGCCTAAGTCCTCTTTGCCACCAAAACCACAGTCTCATGAATCTAAACTCTTAGTAATTTTAATTTTTTTTTCTGACCACAGCCAGCTCACAAAGCTATAAAATATCACCCACAGACTGAAGACAAATATTAATTTTGGTGATGATACAGTATTTGCACCCTCAAAAACATCATTAGCTTTAGCTTCCATCAAGATTGTAACAGCTTACCAATAAATGAGAAGAGAAATACTTCTGGCAGCACTTGGAGGGGAAAGGAAGATAGAGAGGAAAAGGGAGAAGGAAAGGGAAGGGGAGAGGTGGAGGGAGAGGGGAGAAGCAGGGGGAGGCAGGGGAGAGGGACCGCAGCCACCCTATGAACAAATGTGATGATGTTCTTGGTACCCACAGCCGAGCAGACAACCCTAGTGCTCCCGCTTGGCAGTTTGTTTGTTATACTGGAGTACTTTACATGGGCACAGTTACTCCAGCATTACATGGAACCAACTGGAAACTTGCCTGTGTTCAAAGGTTTAAAGAGAATATGTGGAAAAATATATACAAAAACTTCTAACTGGATGCGGAAGGAAGGAGGGAAGAGAAGAGGAGGGAAGGATGGATGGAAGGAGAGAGAGAGGGAGGGGTGGAAGGAGGGAGGGAAGAAACAGAGAATGGAAGGAGAAATATGCCTGCAGTGCTAGCAAATGTTGAAATTAAACTTCCATGGTTTATTAATATCAAGTAATACGTTCTCAGTTAAAAAACCCAAGCCATACAGAACATATGGAAGTTGATATAGAACATATAATAGTTGATATAATACAGTAAATAAATGTGACCAGGAAAAAAAACACCAAGAGGCTGAAAACTCGGAGGCTAAATGCTCCAACCTGCTTTATAACACACACAGCAGACTAAGCCTAGGAAATATTCCTTAGGCTATAAAATTACACAAAGGACTAGAGTGTCCCATTTTTCTTTTTAATTTAGAGAAAGTAGCCAGAGCCACTGAAGAGAGGGAATTGGCCTCTTTGGGTTTCTCACTTTCCCAGAGATGTTTCTGGTCAATCAAGCCTACGTGTCGTTCCAGCAAGAATGACCACAGCCTTAAAGCTTTCTGGTCTCTACCCTCAAATCTATTGCCTATATTTCCATTACCCCACTGTATGTCAGACCCCTCTACAGCCTTCATCAATGGCAAAGGGTCAGAAGTCTCTCAAACTTAGACACTGGCATATATCCTCCCATAAATTAGACAAGGAAATTTCAGAATCCATATTCCTGAGTGAATGTGAACGTCATTTCCTCCTTTCTGCTTCTTTTCAAGGGGTTACATGCAGTTTGGCCTGTGTGGCCTTACAATCCACCCATTTTAAAAACAATTAAAATAATACGGCATTGATTTTTTTTGGAGCACCGTAGTTTGCGGGAGTGCTGAGTGTGAACGGATCCAAGAGCTCCTTCCCCTATAATATACCAGCATGTAGCATCCTCGTGGGGCGAGGACCCTGCTCAGCACAGGCGCACGAGGCCAGAGCTGCGTAATCTCCCTGATCTGAAGGCACGGCCTGGTTTCTTGTTCTTTCCAGCAGCAGCCCCTGGGAATAATGGAGCTGTGTTTGGGAGCAAGGGAAAACTGCACGCCCAAGTGCTGCGCCTGAGACCCACAGGGATGTAGCTAAGCCAAGCCAAAGCCAGCTGAGTCAGGAGGCATTTCCCAGCGCTGGGTGTGCATTAGGCTGCAAATGACTTCGGGTTCGAGGCCCCGCGTGAATTCTTTTTGTTTTTTACGATCTTTTTCTCCCTCTTTTGCTCTCCCCCTCTTGCCATTCTCCAGGGAAGACCAGCTCCCCTGCAACGGTGGAACAGTCCAATAAGGAGAAAGCCTCCCTCCAAATCAGCTGGGATTCCTCAGCGCGCCAAGGGCCGCACTTAGCCTCCGCTCTCAGCAAACGAGTGTACTTCAGAGCCAAGGCTGCGCCTGGCTGGTGGGAAGGTAATTATCCGTGAGGAAATACAGGGAGGGTGCAACGCAGGGCCTGATCTTGCAAAGTGCTGCACACTTGTGAGGCGCAGAACACCACCAGCTCTCGATGGCAGGAGTTAAGAGCATTCAGCACTCTACAAGAGTTGCTAAACGCCCTGAAAAATCAAATGCATAGGCTTTAATTCAGCCAATGGCATGATGCAAGGTTTTTCTTGGGGGGGGGGGGGGGTTGTGTGTGTGTGTGTGGTTGGAGTCTCAGCTACTGTGAGCTCCCTTTACACCTAATTAAGATAAATCACGATGAAATATACAAAGATGCATAATTTACCCACTCTTTGACTGCTTTAAGTGTATCTCCACAGGGAACTGCACCCATTTAACTAAAATCAAGTTAGAAATCAATTTAGTTACATTAGTGCATTTTCAGTATAGAATAGCCCTTAATTTAAATGAGAATAAAGACCCACTATGGACCAATTGATTCTGTTAGGTGAAGGAAAAGCTTTTATCCTCAGTACAACTACAAACTAAATTAGATTATTCTGATTCAAAATGCTATGTGATATTATATATGGGATATTACGTACAGGAAATACGAGGATATGTGGATATGTGTGTGTCTTTTTTCACACAGTTCTGAATATATTCAATCCTCCTGCGATTTAAGACATGCTTGCGCAAAGGCACCCCAGCTACATCTTAGAAAACCCTAAGAGAAGGGGTAGTTCCAGTTTCAAGAACAGAGTGGGCTCATTTTCTGTGGCAGAATATGTTAATCACAGAAAGGTCTTTCCAATTTAAAGCTTAAGCTCAAGAGGAACGGGAAAAGGAAAAGCCTGCCCTCCAGAAGCGTGCATGGGGGAAATTGTGTGCCCTGCTCCCTGGGGAGGGAAATGAAACCAGGATAAGAAATGTTAACTCAGCCAGCCACATGTGCCTGCCCAGAGCAAGGACGGAGACCCGTGAGTAGTCTTGCATGGGGAAGAGGGGCAGAAATCCTGTTTGCATCCGATAGGATCTGGCAGGGAGGGGGTATAATGCCTGGAAAAGCTTGTGCAGCCCATCCTTTCCCCAGAAAAAGATTCAAAGGCTTCCTCGGCTTCCTTAGCTGCTCATATTCCCCCCAAGACACGTCAATGTGGATGGGGGACAGACGGATGGTCAGACGGGAAGGCTGGCCTGGGGGCACCCGTGGCTGTGCCCTGGGCCCTCTCATGCCCGGCTTGGCTCCGTGAGAGCGTGTGGAGGGAAAGGGCCAATTCAGAGCATTTCCATCTGACTCTGTTTCCTGTCCACATCTCCAGGAGAGAGAGAGGGAGAGACTGAGGAAGGGAGAGGGAATGGAAAAATGGGAGGTGTTCCAGTGAGCATGGCTTGTTTAGCCAACTTATTTAATTTTCATTATTGTCATTGCTTACATTGCTCATGATCACATGCTAATCTTGCCCCCGCTATCCAGCCCCTGACCTTCGAGCAGTCCTAGGAGCAACGTTATAAAAGATATAGGAAGTAAGACTCTAGGTGGCACTTCAGGCTACATAAAAGTGACCCTGTCTATCAAGACACATAGCATTTAAATCATAAGTTTAATCAGGTAATCCTTAAGCAATCAAGATGATCAGCAAAGGAACATTATCACTGTGTAGCCTCCGACGCAATTCCCAGTATACCTTTTCTGTGTACCCAGGCCTGTGTATAGTTCAGTTCCACTTCACTGGAAGAAATCGAGAGAAATCTCACTAAAGAAAGTGAAATTACTCACTGGAATAACACAGGTCACAAACAGGCCCACAGAGCTCTTGCAAGAGTGAGAGTCTGGCACTTAAATAGAAGCAAGAAGCCTAAATATGTGTGTGAGCCTAAAACACTACAGCAATGAGTGCTATAGAAAAACCCACGGGAAATTCTGCAAAATGCTGCATCACTCTAATACCTGCAGGAGGGATGCAAAGGGTGCATGTTTTGGTTCTGCTGAAAGTGTTGCACTGTGGTTTCATCAGTACAGAGCTAGGAATATTACTTTTCTTTTCTCTCTAAGACCCAATTTGGCAGCATATCACTGGTCAGTGGGTGCCTTGCCTTGGACGTGTGCTTGCTTGACTATTTAGTCAGAATTAGGCAACAAAACAGCAGTAAAATGCATTCTTTGTGCTTTTTGCAGCTGAGGCAGAAACGCAGATGCATTTCTTGGTGGACACCTGAAAGTACTGTTCTAAACTACAATTTATCTAACAGCAAAGCTGCCATAGGAGGACCCTGCCATTTCTCACCCACAGCTATTTGTTACTCTCTCTCCTCCCTCCCATTTGTCACTCCTAAGTGTGCTGATACCCTTTAAACTAAATTAGTCAAATGGCCAGCATTAACAACAACAAAAAAACCCACTGATCTGTTTTAGACCACAATAGCAGGAATAGCTGCCTTCACGTAACTGGGGGGATGGAGAGAGTAAACAGCATTAGGGAAAGCAGGAGAGGGAATGAACTGGGAAGGACAAGAACCTCTTGAAACAGCTTTACTATTAGAGAAATTTTAATGGTGACCAGCTGGCAGCTGTCTATACTATAAACTTGTCTACTTCTTCCTAGCTGCTCATCACTGGATCTGCATTGGATCCTTTCGCAATTGGGCAGTTGGAAGTCTCACGGGCTATCTGCAAGAAGGTAGGGGATTCAGGGCATGCAAGAGATGCAGGTCCCTGGTTGCTGGGGGTCCTCTCTTTCTTCGCAGCACATCTGCAACCCCTCAAATGCAGACACCTTTGCTGCCTTTCCCATGTGTCTCCTTTCTGCATCTCATGTCAGGCCCACAGGAGAGTTCATGCTCTCTGGCCTCTTCACCTCTGAGCTTCTCTGGAAAGCAGCAAAGCCATGCCAGCTGCTCCGGGAGGTTCGCAGCACCTTCCTCCCGTCTCCCACCAGGCCAAAATGGCCAAACTCCCTTCCCACAGGCTGCTGAGCAGGCATTCGTCCGTCGACAGCTGCGGGGGACTGAGGAGCCTTGTGAAGTCTGGAGAGTAGAAACAATAAAGAAGATGAATCCTGGCCAACTTGTTGAGGATTTATAAAATGAGGTCAAGTTTTGAGAAACAGTTTTTTCTTTCACAATGAAACTTGCAGGCTCTATTTACAAAGTGGTTCCCATAGCAAACTTATCTCCATTCTCTCCTAGCAAAAAGCAACCTAACTCACCAAAACTGGCATTGCCATGCACAGGTTAGATATTCCCACATAGAGAGAGGTACAAATACATAGGGTGGAGACAGAATGAAATAGATGCTATACTCATTTTTATTAGATTTTCTCTCTCTGCCCTACTTCAGCTTGCTGCAATTACAGTAGAAGTCAAATACTCATGGAGTTAGCCAAAGTGAGTTCACCCTTCAGCCATGAGGATAATCAGTCAGTCCTGCCCTTCCCACCTTAGCCTCTCTGTTGCAACAGGATCGAAACATTTCGCCATTATTTTAGTATTTATTACCCTCAGTTTATTACCCTCATTATTTACCCTCAGTTTACCTCTGGGGCTAGAGCAAAGGAGTTTTTTATCCATTGAGCAAAGCCGTGGACGGATTTCATGGCAGCCTCAAAAGGTATTTGGTCCCCTTCTTCCCATGGAGGCCCTGGAAGCTGGATGTCTAAATAACACTGGTGAGGTAGCCCTGACTGACTTGCCGGAGGTCCCCTAGCTGGTGTGTACAGACCTCGCACCTTCTCACAGGGGGGTCTCAGGTGTCCCATCCCCAGTTTTCTTTCCAAGGAGGCCACAAGCCTGCTGGATGTGGTGTCCCCGGTGTCCCTCCAACACGCAGCCTGGAGAGCAGGACAGTGGGGCGCCCGGCGCAGACGCAGGCTGCAGGAGGGGTGCCATGGGGCCTAAGGTGCCCTTAGCACCTTAACTACTCCATCCAGTTCGCCTGTGGCAAAGCGTGGGGCGGCCCTCCCCCAGCACTGGGTGGGAAGCAGCATGCTGGTGCCCCATCAGTGACACAGTCTGGTGCTGCATAGTGTGTCCAAAACAGAGGGCTGTGACCCATTGCTCCCGGGAAGACAGGGAGAAACAGGGACTGTGCGAGATACGTATGAGACAGCGTGTACCAAACTGGATCATACTTCACTGCACTGGACTGGTGCAATACTCTGCTATGAACTCCTGAAGTAGTCGGTCCCCTACTCCTGTTTTTGGTGCCCATAGAATAGCTATTATTTTAAATCTCCTATTTCTAAGGTCTTTTCTTCAAACATCAGTGATAAATTCAAACAACATTTTTATGTTTGCCCTTATATATGTGGAAGACAACCTAAAATTCAGGGTTTCTCACTCTCCAGGCCAGCTCTGGACAGACATGTTGTAATAAGGGACGCAATAAATGTCAGTTTGTCTTAAAAGACACTCGGCAGTGGTTTAGGTTCACCATCCACAAACAGTATTATCTTCAGTGCCATAATCAGCCTGGAGGAGGAATGGGTTCCTGAGACCTTTGGCATTTCAAGTGAAGTAAAGTTATACAGTTAAACGTCAGTTAGGAAATATCCATAACTTACCAACAGGGGAGAGCAGTTAAGAGCATTACCAGCTGTCAGCACCTGGGAAACTAAATTGAATGGCCAGAGCATTGAGATATGAAAACTAAAGAGAAAAATCACATGTGCCTACTTTCTTTACTGCTGCAATGTCATAGGTCATATGTCATGCTAACCTATAAGAAATAATAAGAACTTGGAGATAAAATATAGCTCCAAATGTGAACCAAGGCATGGCATAGAAGAAGTTAAGCACGGATGAACAGATTACTAGTGCTCTGAAATATAAAATCACTGTCTCAGACACTACTCTTTCTACTCCTGCAGCTTCATAAGCTAAACCAGCTGTTGCGAATAATAGTGTTATATTTTCAAAAAGAAAACTATTTTCTTCACTGTAAATAGAAACACAATTTCTTTAAATTAAAAATACCCTCCCATGTAAATTTTGTTTTTAAAAAATTGTACGTAAAGGCAACATTTCAAGGAACCAGCTTGTAATCCAAAGTGTGTGATCCTTATACAGCTATCTGTCACTTTTACCGATTTAGCACTCTCTTCCTGACTATCATAACGGATTTACGTAACACACTGAAAACACAAACAAACAAACAAAAAGGCAACAGCAGCCTCAATGTTTTGGTGGACTTCAAGCAAGAGGAACTGTGGCCTAGGAGATGTCTTAGCCCATGCTCACTGACATGGTATGAGCAGAAGCAGCAGGGAAAGGTGCTACCTATATCTGAGAAGGAAGAGGATGGAAATGCTGAAACTTCCCTTCAGCTGAGAAGCCGACAAGCTGTAAACACCACCTCCCCCTCCAGGCAATGGAGCTACTTGCATTTCCCCTATGGCAGCAGGTGTGGGACATCTGTTCCCACGTGCGTGGAGGCGACGCACCACCACCGTATGGCATTAACAGCGTGAGCTGGAGGGCTAGGGCAGGGCACAGCAGCTGGGCGTCCTGCAGCAGGACAGGGACAGGGCAGACTACAGCGCAGGTTTGGGGAAAGAGAGAGGTAGAGAGGAACTGGTTGCTGGGAGCTGGGGTCAGGACTAGCGTGGTGTGAATTAAGAGCCTGAATAAGAGCAGGAAATGTTCACACTTTTCAGAAAGCTTTATGAGCAGTGATAATGAAATAGCAGCCCCCAAAGCACTTACGTCCCCATTCACTTCCCTAATGCATCCATTTGAACAGTAGCTGCTGTCACAGGCTGTTCCCACAGCGTGCCGGGGAGAGCACGCGAGTGGCCCGAGAGGAGCACTGTGACACTCTCGCAGCGGCGTACACCGACAGCAAGTACCAGCATGCTTAATGAGGCCCTCCATCGTTCCCGGCCCTGCCGATTGCACACCCTGTGTGGCACTTGCACGGATGGCTCAGCCAAAACGCTTTCCTCATGTCAAGGAGGTGCATACATAGGTAACGCTGCTCCGAGGGCGCCTGCAGCCATACGCCACATTAAGGGGGAGGCGAGGGTGATGGGCTTTGGTGAGCCTTCAAGGGAATGCTGACTCACCCCAGGTACAGAGGTTGCAAAAGCAACAGAGGAGTCTCTCTGCCTGTGTGCATTGGTCAATGATTCTCTGCAGGCAGGGAAAAGTAGATGATAGGTGCAATCCTCCTCTGGCATGCTATAGCTATGAAATGTTATGGCCTTGCATAACATTTGTAAAATACTAGTGAAGCACGGAAAAATCTCTGTGTAACGAGTCCAGTTTTGTAAACACACTGCAGAATGGTGGTGATGCTAACCGTCGCTTGATAATCCATTTTGTCAGAACTACATAATGGCAGCTTCCGTAAAGAATCGGGGAGGAAAGGGAGGGTAGCGCAGGAAATACATTACCGCCACAAGAGGAAGGAAATGGAACAGAAGCCTGGACCAAAATCTGGGTCCTCGTGGGACTCTTGGCCTCCTTCCAGGGCAAGATATTAGAAACCAATATCAGGGGTGGAGCAGCAGTAACTGCTGCTGTGACTCATTCCCCTCTGAAAAGTAGCCACCCAGACAACTGGCACGATGCCTTGCTGTATACATGGCCTTTGAGAACTCACCAAGTCACGTAAGCAGCTGGCACATCTCCTGCTGAAGAACACCAATGATTAAATAAAAATGCAAATAATTTAACATGGATACCTGAGCGCTATCTCAGATAAAGCAATTATTGTGTAATAGAAATGGAATCGGAATCATATTGACGTGACTTTCAATCCTGAAAAAGCCTATAGTTCTACGTGAGATAGCCAGGAAATGAACGTCCAGATGGAAAGAGATTAGGAATTGCTCTTTGAGTTGGTTAAAATCACAGCTGACCTTATTATTTGGTGTTCAAGCAGAAGGAGAGAGAACTCCAAGACAGGGCAACATTCAGGCTTTCTTCTTCTCTCTGCCTATGCTGTAGTTGCCTATACATGATTCTGGTCATGTGCTGAGTTCTCACAGTTCCCACACAATCACACTGTTGTGCTCCCTACCAGGGGACTAGGAAGCTGTTTATCACAGCATTCCATTTGTCACATTAATTTGAGACGATGATAATACCCAGTTGCAACTACCCCATTTTACATCAGCAAATATTGCAGCAGTTCTTCTCCGTATGGAGAAATCAAGGCTTAGACGGGTAAAAAGACTTTCTTTCAGCCACCTAGTGAGTCAGTGATCTCACAAGTTCTAGTGCAAAATTAAACATCACTGTCTATACTTGCTTATAGATTTAACTCGCCAGTATATCCCTCTGCAGTCCATACAGGAGCTCTATATCCTAACACAGACATCCATACAATCAAGATTAAAATTATCTTTTTCCTTGGGTGTGGGGGGACGGCGGTGGTTTCATGCCTGTTGGTCACTCAAAAGCCTATGTGTTTTCAGCATTTGGGTGATCAAGTCTCAGCAGAGCACATATAATACTGTATTCAATCTGTACTTGTAAGATTTCACAAATTTGCAGTATCAGTGGTACAGAAGCCCATTCACCACTATCTCCTCTAAATAAGGAGCTAGCAATTTGATCCCTGTTGTTTGCCTTCATGTGCCTGACCTATCTCAAGAAAATAGCTCCACCTGCAACAGTCTCTGAATACCAATATGGGAGGTCTTCGGTTTGTCATTTGTGATAGACTATATCCTTTTTTGTGCATCTTTTCTATTTTCTCCTGTCTTCTGTCCACCACTGCTAGCCACAGGCAACAGTATAGAGATGCATCTTGACACTGAGGGTTATACAGGCTGATACTAGAGACAGAGCTCCTTCAGAGTTCAAGGCTACTTGCCGCATATTTGGTTTGTTTCTTGAACCTTCTTAAAGCCACAGTTGGAAGTATTAATAGCTTTCTCAGCTGCCTGTCTGTGTTCAGTGAAAACCCAATGTGACCTAAGGCCCAGTATGACTGAACTCTCATTCTCAGGTAAACTAAAAAAAAAAAAAAAAAAAAAAAACTATCTGAAAGTAGACAGAGGTCTTGGATTTGAAACTACACAGATGCTTAGATGAGATGTTGCTTAATTTAAGATAGTCATTTGGGGGGCACCCAGCAATTCAGTGGGCTCTCAGTCTAACCTGTACCAGAATGAGGCAGTTTAGGAGGGCTGCCGTGGAAAGGCCTATCCTACTTTGCTCCAAGCCCATGGGATCACAACATATTCTTATCACTCCACAGTATCACTTCCTTTTCCCCCAAGCCATACCACTGCTCACCAGTCCCAACCGGTATTTTTAGCCTGTGTATCACAGCTCTTGTGTTCACACTGCATGTCAACATGCTCTGAGTGTCCTGGGTTACAGTCAGCTGCAATATTATTACTTGTGTGGATTTGACTATTATTATTATTTAACTATGGATTTATTTTCTTGGTTCTTCATAGCACACAAATGAGATTGTGATCTATGACTGTTTCCATTTCAGTGAGCCTGCCTCTATACTGCAGAATGCCATCATCCACACCTCTGATCCCTGTGAGTCCTGTTAGTGCATCTTGTTGGCAGCAGAAGTATTCTTCCACTGCAGATTTGATCCAAAACCGCATATTCCACCATCTGTAGCTACACTGCTGGTGTCCAAGATGTAGTGAGGTGGTTGCTTTCTTTATCCGACAGCACTTGCCAATATCTATCTTTGGCACCAAGTGCTGAGGCTATTTTTGCTTCTGCCAAGTCAGGTAACATGTCTTTTGTTGCAGGCACTTGGTAATGAGCAGTTTGTTGTACTTTGATGAAGTTGCTTGGGCGTATGCGAATGAAGGTTTTGTCTGCACCAATGAGGGCTCTCAGGCCCCATATCTGACTGGGGGACGCTGTGACTGCAGCACTGATGCCATCTCTTTCCATTCTCTTTATTGGCTGCTTTCTTTTCTATCCCCCTCGGTGCAGTGGTTACACTGTGAGGCAGGTGCCATCCTGGCTGAATCACTGTCTCTATTTCAAGGTGAAATATGCCTGGAAGACATCCCAGTCCTTTGAAAATATCTTGATAACCTTTAGCAGTCTTACGGAAACACCACTGAGCAACGACTGCTCTGACTCTTCATGGGCTGCCTTTTCTGTTTTGCCCAAGTGGTCTTGCCACAACTATTGTATCTGGCCTTATATGCAGATTTTTTTCTATTAATCATTTTTTCCATCTGTTACTTTCCTCTGGAGATTTTTTCTTCCCTTTTTCAATTGTCTCCTTGCACAAACATCACTATTTCTCCTTTTTTTTCCTCCTTCCACCCCAAAACCCATCCTGGTGGACAGACAGACTCTGTCTCCTCTCTGAATATGAACTGGTGTGCACTTGCTTTCTGCATTGACAGAGCTCTCCCAACAGCAGAATAGGCTCTTCAAGCAGCCTCAATGGGATTCCTGCTTCTTTAGTGCCTATCACAAATTACTTTTTTGCTCATAGTTTGTTAATGCAGGAGTTAGACATTTTCTTTGGGCGAGATATCCTGGTCCATGCTTGCCTTGGATCTTCAATTACATTTTTTGAGGAGATTCTTCACTTTTGTTTTATTTAGAGGAGAGGAAAGGTTGGAAACTCTTTTGAATTTTTCTAGGTCTTACATGAATTCTGTTGCAGCATGTCCCTGACTGCTGCCAAAGTGGCTGTTATTGTTTCACTCTGTTTTGTTTCTCTTCTTTGTAGTCTCATTTTCCCACTGAAAATGGGAACTTCTTTATGATCCTGAAAGCATCCAGTTAATAAACACAACTCCTTTCATACTCATCTTCCCCAAAGTATCTTGGCTATTGTTCTTGTTCTTTCTTCCTCATTCACTCCTCTTTTCATGTACATAAGTATGATCATAGCCTTTGCCTCTGATTTCATGGGTATAGGAAGCCACAGACCACCTCTGAAATCAAGTTAACCATTAAAAGAAGAAGGAGTGGCCTAACAAGCAATACTGAGGTGAAAAAAACAAAATGGAAGACTGATGGATTGCAGCCAGCATCTCAGCTGAAGACTCGGCCCATTTGCCACCATCTGAAAAACTACTAGAAATTGTAGAGGGCTAAACCTGGGTCATTGTTCCTGTGTTTGCCAAAATCAACAATAGGCCAAATGATGGCACGTATCTACTGCTGGACTTGTCTTCCAGCTCTGCTGACAAACTTCCCCATTCTGTGCCTCTGCTTTCCTGTCTCTAGAATGGGAAGAACTGTTTACTTTCCTTATAAAAAAGAGGAACACACTCTATATATGTCAGGGAATTAGCAAACACAGCAGTGCGAAGGGATCAGTAGAATGGATTGTAATGAGGAAAGAGCTAAACTCAGTGTCTCTTCCTTCAAATGTCTCATGCACAGCCAAGGCTGGTGGTTGGCAGAAGCCAAGGAACAAGAATCCCCTTCCCATAAAAAGTGCAAGCAAAGGATTCAAACCATTTGCATTTTATCAATAAGAAACACAATTACGTGACAGGGAAACAGGCCCAGTTCCTGTGCTGTAAGCCTTGTCTCCTGCCTTTCCTAGTGAGCTCCTAATAACCCAGTTGAGCCTTTTTCCCACAGCTTGGTAGCAATCTAAATTGGCTTTATAGTACCTGGTAGCTGCTCTCCAGGCTCTACTGAACTTCACTGCATATGGTTTGAGTGCCATGCCAAGAGTATAATCATCCACTACAGAGACAACCTGGACACTGAACACAAGGGCCTGGGTTCCCCCAGGGGAGGTGGGCAACTACTCCACCTGACTTGTAGGTCACCAAGTCCTTTATTGGATCTAGTCCTCAAGTACACGCAGATTCCCATTCCTATTCAGCAGGCTAACTAAGTACTTGCCAGCTGTGTTCAAGCATATCTTGCTGAATTAAGGCCTGTAACCACATAGCAAAGAATATAAACCCAAATACATTTAGCAGTCTAGACAGCATTTGCTGTAAAACTTGAAGTTTTAGCTTTGCAGGAAGGTGCTTATTTCTGTCTCCAGCTCTTTAAAAACTAACCTTGGTAATGACATTCATAATAGCTCCTCTCAGCCCCATGCCTCTGTGTGAGCAGCGGTGGGACCACAGGGCACCCTGCCACATTTGCAGTGTACCAGACCGCATCCTTCCCTGGTCTCAGCAGCTCACGAGCAGACATAGCTCTTCAGGTGCATACGCTGACCTTCCTACACACAAGTGTGGGTCTTTGACAGGACCCAGGAGCCCAAGTCAGGGACCAAAACCATGCTTTAGGGCACTGTACAAACACTGAATAGAGAAACTGCTTGAAATCGAAAGAGGAAATAGGAAATGTATACCAGGACTGCTAAAAGAGGATTCAAGAATGCTATTTTTTTAGACCTTTTCAAACAATGTTTTGTAAGTTAAGGCTTTTAGCCAGACTTGAATCAAAAAGAGGTATCAAGAGAAGGTGAGTCAACAGAAAAGGCAAGGGATGGTACAAGGCATGTGTCTTTAACCTTCCAGTCAGAAGATTCTTGTTCTTATCACAGAACAAAATCAAACCAGTTCAATGACAGAATATAAACACTAGGCTAAAAATTAGTTCTAGTGGGCCTAGAAAGAGGGTAATAGATTAAGTACATCCAATTATTGTATTTGCAGTGATGCAGCTTCATTTTAGATGACAAAAGACAGGCACTAGCCTAGGGCACGGTTCCTCTGGAACTGAATCCATGCTCATGATGGGATTTGAACTTACAGGTGCAATCAGACTCCTGCTTCTATTTATTGTAAGAAGTTTGGGCAAGAATTAGCCCTCACAGGCTGAACACTATTGCATTCCTTATGATCTGTAAACTTCAATATTAGGATCTCTTTCTTTTTATTAAATCTATAAAATTATAGTATTTATATACTTCTTTCATTCACTACATATATTACATTATTTTTCTTCAGCTTATATTATATTCAGTTATATTCAATAATTAATATTTTCCATAAAGTTCTTTTAAAATCAGTTCCTTACAATACTTTGGATTTATTTTCTGGAACCGATTCCTTGAACTCTGATGGATCCCAGCTCATGCCTGCGGTCAACACAGGCAACTAGGGCTGCTTCCAGAAGAACATATTTACAGCATTTTGTGAGCAGGACAGAGCAGCCAGAAGAGCAAAGATGAGATGCAGACATTTACAGTGACAAGCGTGCAGAGGAACCAAGTTGTTAGGATCACTTATCTTAATAGTGCTTATTATGGATTTTTTTAAAATTAAAATCTGCTAATAGATTCCCTCTCTCCCACTCCCAGGAAGGGTTATGACCACAGCTGCCTTCTTTAGAAGCTTTGTATTTGATTGCACATTTCCAGGACAAGACTTGGCCCTAGTTCTCCAGGCATCCACACATGTGCATTGGTCACAAGCACCCCAGAAGAGCTACTCAGATGCAGGAAGCTATATTTAGCTGCATATTTATGCAGGTTTTTTTGTTTAGCTTCTGGTAGTTAGGACAGCTAGACTTACAACTTCATATGTACAATCCTTTACTCTGATGTTTGGGTGACAGAAAACTATTTCCTCCCAAATAAATGCTTTTGATGGACATTCTGCTTCCCATCTCCTCATGACAGAAGTATTTATGATTCCTAAAAGATATGTATTTTTTCCTTTAAATCAGGTTAACTTAATAGAAAAGATCTTGGTCTCCCCTAAGTGGTATAGAGCATGCATAAAGAAAATATATGTACAGAAAAAGAAGGAAATATTGTGTTGCTGCCATTGTCATCTGTTGAAATATTTGCCTGTACCCTTGCCCAGTTTTGGATTTAGTTTCTAATCCCTTTAATGTGTTTTCCCAAATACTGAGTAGTTTAAATTATTATTTAATATCTTCTTTGCCAGGATGATTTTCTGTCTGTGTCTGTGTCTCTGTATGTACATTATATTATGTATGCACATATACATAATATTATTATTCCCTTAGTAGCAATTAATCAGTATAATCCACCAAAAATATATTTCTAACAATTTAAACTACCTTGAACCAAGGAGTTTAGAAGATTAGAAATGAGATTTAAGCATTTGCCAAGGGGATAAATTTTACACTTCTTTTGCATTGTAGCATAATTTGACTTTAAAGCCAATGGATGCTTTGGAAGTGATGGAAGCAAAGAAGGAAATGAATTGAAAGTTGAGTCAGGTTTAAAGACCAGAACAGTTTGTTTACTGAAATCTTTTAACTTGCATGGTTAGAGGACAGCACATATACACTGGCTCCCTGGACCAGTTTGTCCAATTTCCTTGCAGTGTTTCTGCCTCCGTCCTTTGAAGATGGTCAGTCAGCCTGTGTGCAATCCCGTATGGTCTCCAGGACTCTGTGTGCTAGCAGGGTGCATAGGCAGAATATGGCCTGGCTTAAATTGAATGCTCTTGCATTTGCAGTAACACAGAGCATGTACTGGGGCAGAGGGCAGAAACTGGCACTGGAAGTTCAAACCGTGCTGGATTTGTCAAAGTAAAAGAGTGTGCAAAGATAAAAACATGTCTACGTCGAAGAAGCAGAATACCGTTGCTTGATTTTTCTATTGCCTGCATAGTAAACCAACACACCATCATTGCTTCATGTTTAAGGACACACCCTGTCATACGTTTATATCAACACATTTATGCTTTTCATTCACAGATGCCTCAGCTGAAACTGTGTTTGGGTGAAAGTTTCTTTGAAGTAAAACTCAGCCAATGCATTTATCTCTTACACCTGTCCTTTAGTCTATCTCACCAATGAAGCAAGAGTAAACTCTTAAACTGCCCTTTTTCTGCATGCAACACTTGGAATATTTGCCATCTCTCTCTGTCTGAAGTGAGAAGCCCACACTAAAAAGTAAAAAATAGAGAAAAAAATATTGTTGCCACATGGTGAGCTAAATGAACCTCCCACATAATTCCCCAGTAAATTCCTTCCATTACTCTCAGAAGATTTTTTCAAAATAATTTATTCATGAGTAATTTCTTATACACAAAAATGTATCAATCTTCCTGTCACGCTTCAGGTGTCAACTCATAATTACTCATTCTAGAAGACAGCAGCAGAGCCAGGGTAGGAAATGGAGATATCTCGAGGGAGTGGACTTTCCAAGCCACCAGTCCCATAGGTTTGGCTTTGCCCTGGAGCTGAAAGGTAGCCATCACAGTAACCCCATGGCGCTGCTGACCCGTGGTGGTACCCAGCTCCCTTGCCTATGCCAGCTTCTGGCAAACTTGTGAGCAGGGAAAAGGCACCCTCCAACCATCTGTGGTCACCTTTGTTTTGCTTGCGGGAACCTTTCTGAATGTATGTTTACTTCCTTAAATAGGAATCTTTTCTAAGCTATCTGTGTCTGTAGCTTGACACAAAGAAGGGAGAAACAGGAACATGTGGGTGGAGGATAGGAGAATGGAGACACCAAATACAAGGAAGAACTGCAGCATGTTTGTTGCTTCCTGGAGAGCCACATTCAATGATGGATGGCACAAGCTCTCTGTGGTTTCCAAATGCTGAGAGGAAATGTTCATTACCATTTCTGCTTGTGACTCTGGCTACTTTGCTCAATAAAGAGACTCATTAAGGGGAATGACCTATTTGCAAAGCCTGTAAAAGTCCTAATTCATGTGTCTGCTTGTTTTTCTTTAAAAAAGAAAGGTTTCAAAATACCTTTCAGTGCTTGCAGCAGTACCATGGCACAGTGAATTGCCATGTTCGTGTGATAGAAGGAGAAGCAATCTTTTGGATATGGCAGTGGCTTTCATGTTGACGTGCTCAAAAGGTTATTGCATTTAATGGGGAGTGGGGACGGAAATTACAAAAATGATGATAAATAGCTTGCCATAGCCCATCTATAAATTTCACCTGCTGACATGGTTTAGTGGGCAGACACTAATACCACCCTCGGGAGGAAGAAGGAAACCAGTGCTGGGACAGGAAGGGGTTAGGCAAGATTTAAGTGAGTGTACAGGAAGCAATAAAGGTTGTGGAGATTTAGCTAGAGTCTGGTGAGTGTTTGATTGAATCCTTGGTTAGGGAACAAACTTGACAACATTATCTGTTTTTGTTGTAGGAACAACTGTTCACTTGTCTAAATCCTGCCCTCAGCACTGATATATATCAGCCTTCAATTTAGTCTCACTTCCATTTGAATCACAGTATGAATCAAGCACATTCCCCCCTGCTCCTATGCAGATGGCGTGCAGAGAAGACTATGCACAGTTTGTTTTAAGGATTTTTTTTTTTAATTGAATGAGGCCTGATTTGTTCTTCCATTTCCTGCCTAGAGCTAGTTTTGCACAGGTGGTGTGTCGCAGGGCAGGGCGGGCAATTTGGGTGAAACCTCAAAGCTGTCTGAACACGCCGCATTCACCGTTGCCAAGCTGAACTCACATTTTGCAAGTTCCAGTTTGGCAGGCAGAAATACCAGTGGGGCCAGCCCTGAGAAACGCTGCTGGAGCCCGGCCCCCCACCGCAGGCACGGCGGTCCAGCCAGCCGCTGCTCAGCAGCCAGCCATGGCACAGCCAGGAGCCAGCTCCTGGAGCACCGCCTGAGCAAACGTCTGAAATGCCAGGCTGGATCAGATCAGAGGTCCAGCTATCCTGAAATCCTGTCTCTGACACTCGCCAGGAACAAAAGAAGAAGAAGAACTCCCCCCCCCAAAGGGCAATGCCCCTCCAAAAACATGCCCAGCAGTCACGTTTCACTGTCCGTGAGAAGCACTCATTGTCTCAAGCCCTGAAGCGTAGGTTTGAGTGATTAGCATAACATTATACCAAAATATTAGTTAACATATTATTTTTACCCAAGATAGTTTAACTGTAAATATAGTTAATATTGATAGAAATATCTCATATTTGTTAATCCTGCTGAGTGCTTTACCTCAGTATTTGCTCAAAGCCATGGCAGAGCTGCTGTGTTAGAAAAGCATTTGCTGTTTTAGATTTAAACCTGTTGCTTTTATTTCTGAGTGTCTGTCTGATATTTATTACAAGAGAGGGTATACAGCAGTGACCACATGACCTCTCTGTACCATCTATTATTTTATATACTGCAGTGACATCTCTTACTTGCCACTTCCCACTACTCAATCGTCCATATCTTCATCTCAAAGTGTTTCCACACCTCTTCATCACATGTTTTGTTACTCTTCTCTGGACTTAAAAATATGTCAGCCATATAATCTTTTACGAGGTGAAACTACACTTACCTAAAAACAGCATTCTAGCTGAGGACTTGCCATTGATCTTTCCATAAAAAGGCATTGTAATTCTCACAGTACTATTCTTTATGTCTCCTTTAATAGGGAGGCCAGCAGGATAACCTGACTCTGGGAAGCTATCCCCAGAGTGTATCTAGCTGGAAAGAGGTTCAGGTTCTCTGAATTTTGACCAGAACTTTTTATGAAGCAGCAAAACCCAAAGCTATGTTTATCAGCAGGGTCACCTTTACCTTACACCCACGTAAGACTCCCTCGCACTGTTTGCATCCTGCTCAATACAAATTTGTGCTGCAACGGCCTTTGCTTGCCTCCCTAAAATAAAATGCCGAGCAACATTGTTGGCTGACCATTGTCTCCCATGCCACCGAGGTGGCTGCATTTCAGTGCCAAGCAACAGCAATGGCTCCAGGGGGGCCAGGGCAGAGGTGGAGGTTATGACCTTTCGTGTATCATTATGCAACTAGCTAGGGCCCTCTCTAACCTCTCGAAACACAGGGCCCTAAGCAAACTGTCCTCCCTTATCCAACCATGGCTAACCCTCTATCGATACATAAGCATGCTGAAAGTGTTCTGATATCCCCTTGGATGTTCTTCTGTTCTGTGGATGGGCAACATTATCATAGGTTGATCCCTCTAAGTCTTGCAAACTTGCAAGGTTTTGAGGCGTTAGAGGAAAAATTTATTCCAAGAATTTCATAGGCCCACAGGAGAGGAACTGGCACTCTCAGAACTGCCGTAGGAAAAAAATGAGTATTTACAGGTTTTGCCCAAAGTACTATCCCATCTCAGTATCCTGTTATCAGTATAAAAAATGGCACGGCTTTACCCAAAGGGGCTTAGAAAAGGGGGCCAGAACCAAGTGTGAAATGCTAAGATATAAAAGGGAACGATTTAAGGATTTAGACATAACTGAACCTAGCCAACTCAGCTGGGCAGACCCTGTTAAGGTCATTACTGACTCCCTTGGAAATGTACTCAGACATGGTGATAATACGACAGGCACACCTCAAATGCCCTTTTTTAGCTTTTCTTCTATTTATATTTGCAAGCACAGTCTTGGAAGATATAAGCCCAGCTGTGCCTAGCTCTCCAATGAACGTACTATTTTGACTATACATTGAAAAGTTAGATGGTCTGAATATGCAGTTTCTCAGCCCTACACTGAGATAGCAGTGCTTTCTTCTACTATTATTGACACAACTGTCCTTTGCAACAGACAGTGTTGCAAAGGAAAAAGGATGAAAAGAAAGATGGAGGAAGGAAAGAGGAGTCAGTGTGGTAGAAGACAAATCAGAACACCAGATATATGCTATTTGTACAGGATTTCCATCATTTATCAGATTATTCTGTAAACAATGGCATAATTTTATGTATAAAACAGTACGGACCTTTCCCTCTTTAAGGATACGGTCAGAGAAAGAAAATATGGTCTTGTTGTTAAGGTAGTAACACGGAATTCAGGAGATCTGGCTTCCATTCCTGGCTCTGACACAAGCCTTGTGTAAATCACTTAATCTCTCTGTGCCTCTGTTTCCCATCTGTGAAACAGAGATAACACCTTCTTTTTCTCACCACAGTCTGTCTTGTCTATTTAGATTATCTGCTTTCCTGGGCAGGGAAAGCTTCTTACTGCATGGCTTGGATTTTCAGTTTGTTTGTCCTCAGTGCTTTTTGCTGGATCTTTTAAGACTAGGGGGAACCTCTGTGATCATCTGGTCACAACCCCTCATATAAGACAAGCCCTGGGAGTTCCTGGAATTAATTCCTGTTTCAGCAGCTGTGATAGACAAAAGAGTGGATTTTAGGAAGAAAAGCTAAAAAAATTCACGAAATCCAATGTAGCTTCGGTAAATAGTTGATCAGTAACCTTCACTGATAAAAGCCTTATTTCTTGCCTGATTTTGTCTAGATTTTTTTTTCACCACTAGAATGATGCTTATACCATTGACTTTTATCCTAGCTGCACTGAAGATCCCTCTCTGATCCATGCACATGTGTTTAAGATGGGACTTTTTTTTCTAACTTTAACTATGTGTGTAATCTAACCTGGCTGTCCAGTGACTAGAGAGAAAGGGGAACCTCTTTATGGGAATTCATCCCATAGGTCTTGAATACCTGGACAGATATGGACAAACTGACCTCTGAAGAGGTCTTTACTGACTATAAAGGGATCCTGGATGAACTTATTATTCCCTATTTGTGCCTGTAGGATAATTCTGGAGCAGTAATGTGATATTCGCCACCTTTCTTCTTGACACAGTTTCACTTGCAGAATTTATCTTGAGATTCATTGCACTTCACAGTGAGAGCAATTGTAACTGTAGTTCAGCTTAGGCCAGGACTGTATCCCCTATTAATGTGTATTCAGTCCCTCCTTCCATTACCGCCACGCACCAATAATTGGCGAGAATCAGTGAGATATAAGCATATTTGAATTCTGTTCAACAGAGGAAAAAATTCAAGCTAGTGTTTTTCTAACGTGGGCAAATGAGTGCTCTGACCACTGAGTAACTGGACAAAAGACCTTTTCCTGTGGTCATGCTTTAAAAGATGACTGCATCTTCTTTTGCATTTTGTGCACAGGTTGACCCTTCAAGTGTGCTGCAAACACACTCCTTGAACCGAGCTCTATAAGAGAAAGAAGCAGACAAATGTGTCGTTATGATATTGATACTGAACTGCTCAGCCCTGTCAGGACTGAGGTGTCTTCTGGGAGTGCACAAAAGCAGAACCTCAGTTGCCTAGGAAACTTCAGCTGAAAACTGAGCAGATTAGGCCATTCTGGGCAGCCACTGAGCAGAGTTTTCAGGATTACAGTTTTAGATGCAGATGCCTAAACTCCACCAAACTTCTCTCTTTAATCAGTGTTTGCAGAGCTGGCCTCTATTTGAATAATCAAAATGTCAAGCAGTACAAACATCTTACACAAGGCTAAATCTATTGCATCAAAACTGTAAATTTAATCACTTCTACCTGAAATCTGATTTAAAATGACATCGAGTTAGTTTGACAAGGACTATTGTGATTGTCATCAATTCTATCACCTTCTTTTAATACCTTATTACTCAAGAACCATATCAGCCATTCCATTATTTTGAATGGGATCGAAGGCAGGCTGACAGGCCTATAATTACTTGGGTTACTGCATTTACCTTTTTTAAATATTGGCACAACATTAGCTTTCTTGGAGTCCTCTGGAACATCCCCAATGCTCCATGGCTTGTTAAAAATCAAAATTAATGGTCTGTAGGGCTCCTTGACTATTGATCTTAAAATCTTGGATGCAAATTATCCAGACCCACTAATTTTAATGTGTCTAACTTCAGTATCTGCTGTTTAACACATTCCTTAGTTACTGCTAGAATGGAAAGCATTTCTTCATCATCCTGTCCTGAATCATCTGGCTCTTCACCAGATTCTGAACAGGGATATTGATTGAACTCCTGCTTTTTCTGCATTATTGTTGAGAATTCTACCAGCTAATAACTGGATGAATATCATGTCTAGGGTGGGCTTTATACCTGAATATCTGTAAAAAATTCCTTTTGTTCTGGTTATCCACTTCTACTTGTATCATTTTGCTTCCCTAAACAATTTTCTACCATTTTTTTTTCTTCAAACTTTTGGTCCTTCCTATCTCCATCATTTTTTTCATTTTTCTGTTTTTATGTTTTTCCTCCTAGTCTGGGGATTCATAGAAGTTCTCTACTTTAAGAAACTACCCTTTGGAGGCCAATATATAAGTGTGTCTGTTATACTGAAAAAGGATAAGGCATCTACCTATGCCTTTACATATGTCAAGGCTTTAGAAATTTGGCCTCATGCTACCATCTGCTATATTCAATTCTGCATTTCCCTCTTTTCTTGGAATTAAAGATCATTTTGTAAGTTGAGTCAATTAGTACAGAAATTAGGATTCAAAATTTCAGATGATAAAAGCTGTTGAAGAATTTTCTGTCATTATGGAAAGAAATTAAGTAAAACCAGGTTCTTCCTAAAATATCAGTGATGTAATGCTGACACATGTAATAACCTTTTGGAATTGGCAGCGTCAGATCCTCTTTCTAATTCCACCAAGGAGAATAACACAATCCTCTTGTAAAACCTCAGGATTCTTCTACTATTTGAGTAAAAACACATCCAAAAATGTCCTACAATGTCAAGCATATGCCATGCAAATGAGCAACATTGATCTCACGCAACAGTGAGCAGCAATGTTTACGTAGACCAGCCTTTTTTTCCTGAGAAATGAAGAAATGACATTTGTTTTCTCAATCCAGTATCTCAAACAAAATGAGCATTAAAATTAGTTGTGAGGTAGAAGAAAAGGGGGACTTTCTTGGGAAAGTCAACAAGTTTTGTGTTGGACTTTATGCAAATTCCTTAATGTCATTACTAAATAAGCATTTTAATAGTCTTTTTCTATGGTGTACATGGACCAGACCCCAAGATAGAATTAATCAACATTGCTGCATACATTCACATCACTGAGGTCTAGCACTGTTTTATAAGAAATAAGACTGATTCTTTGTATAATCTGCTCTCTAAATGAGTGGGATTGCTCCACACTTCCATGGAAAGAAACTAGCACTTTCTCTTGCTAGTACTTATAATGATGGTGGAGGATGTCATTTCTTTCTCAACATTAAAGTTAAAAAAGCTGAGGTGGAATGTATGAGAATACATCCCAGTAGCAAGGAGTGTGAGAGCCAAAGATGACAAGGTTCCAACAACTGCAAAAAGGGTGTGAAAGGGAAATTTAAATAACACTAATTCAGAGAAATTCAGAGTAAGAGAGAAAGTTCCATTCTTGACTGATCCAGATGTGTGCAGAGGCTGCAGGGATTTCCAAACAGTGACTGATCTCGACACCCTCCATACTGCAAAATCTAGTCCCAGAGTGAGCTGACTGTGGACATGAAAATGGTCACTGTATAAAGAGCTGCAACTAACATATTGGAAGGAAGGCAACACTATTTTATAAGTCAATAAAAGATCAACACTCATTTGCACTTCTAGAGTGACATTATGCACACTAAGCTGCAGAAACTCCTTGGAGGTTCGTAACTTTACAAATGAAACCTCAACCCCACTGAACTCAATGGGAGTGTTCATTTGTACACTTATACAAAGAGCAAAACAAACTTCTGCTGACAGTACTTTGTTGTTTAAAGTAAAACAACCATAAGCAAGGAAGTACAAGTCTGATGTTTGGAGAGACGTTAGGACATGCCCACTTGCATCAAGATGCAGAAATAGGCCTTTATCAAAAAACTCTTCAAGGCAGAGACAATCCTTCTTTAATCACTTTTAAAGATGTCAGCATGTTGCAGTCATTTCTGAAAATGAATGAAGAATATATTAAAGCATAGATTAAGTAAATAAAGAGTAGGAATCACAGCTTCTTAATGTGTAAGAAACCTCTTTTACAAATGAGCACCAGAAGGAAGAGGTTGGTAGCTTGCCTGATTTCAGAGCTGAGGGACCTACTGGTGTGACATTTGTGCATCTGCTCTGCTTGTCTTCTGAGCTGGATGGATAGAGATCGGCTCCAACCCAGAAGCTCTGCAGCCATAAACCCAAGGTATTAAGCCAAAAGTGCTCCCCTGGTGGTTCTTGAACAGTTGAAGTGCATTTTGCACTCATGATCAGCAGATGACCCTACTGCCATAGGGACTGCTGAGTAATCTGAGTTCCCAGATGTGGAATTAGGCAAATTATCAAAGGATGATGAAGTCAATATTGTTCAGTTGCCTTGGGAACCAGATGAATGCCCAGACCAGTTCCCTTTGGTAACAGAATGGGTAGGTAAGTCATCACTATCTCTATTCTGTGAACTGTTCCTGGAGCTCCTGCTCTCTGAGCTATGTGGGATGTGTCTTGCAATTTTTGGACCGGTGAAAACTGTAGTACATGGATTGTGTAATCAGAATTTTGCTTATAAGCTTGTAATAAGCCACGCTACAAAGTAGGATATAGTTGTATCACTTCAGCATTGCACTAACACAGCTGCTCCATTGCTGGCTTACATCTGGCCAGCTTGGTGCGTGGGTAGAGCAGAGGTGTGACTGTCTGTACCCATCAGTATAGACAAAGCTAAATGACTCAAAAGCAGATATCGGACCAGAGCCCCATATATCTGACTTACAGGCCTATCCTTTAACCACGAGACACTTCCCAGAAAATACACTTGGGTAAAACACTTAAACTGTATTCTCAGAATTTGAAAAAATAAGAATCTATTTTAAGAGAAACCTCAATGTTTAGCTGAAGGGTCTTACCAGAGACCAAAAGCCCTAGGTTAAAATGCCTCTCATCTGATTTGGCCAACAGCATCCAAATAAAGTCAGATCAATCAATCCCTTCTTCAGGTTCAAATATTACCTTGTTT
This sequence comes from Dromaius novaehollandiae, assembly GCF_036370855.1. Taxonomy (NCBI): domain Eukaryota; kingdom Metazoa; phylum Chordata; class Aves; order Casuariiformes; family Dromaiidae; genus Dromaius; species Dromaius novaehollandiae. The sequence continues at coordinate 133,117,927 of NC_088099.1, forward strand.
AAGTGCAATGTCATGCACTTATATCCCATTGTTCTAAAAGCTATTTCTATTAAACTACACAAACATAAAAGCATGACACATGCATAAAAAGAAATGGTCCAAAAATCAGTCCTACAGCTGTTGGCAAGCACTTAAACATTTCAACAGTGTTTATAAATGGATGCCAAAACTGGAATTATTTTTCTCATAATATTATGATTAGTATAGCAAAGAATTCCATATTCATAAATAATCATGTAGCATCACTCAGAAAGGAATATCATACAGAGATTATTCACCCTGGTGTTTTGCTCCAAAGATATCTCAGTAATGACAGTAGAAATCCAAACATTAACATTAGTGCAATTTCTCTGATGTTATGTAACATAGGAATATAGTAACATTGCTCTGTCACAAATCATAATCAAGACACTTTTCAGAAATCACAGTACTGTGTCTGTCTCTTTCCTTTTTTAATTGGAATTCATCAGTAACTTGATGAGAAAGACTGGGAAAGTGAAAAGTATTCCTTTAAAAATCTTATTGACACCTAAAAAAAGAAGATCTTCATAAAGCCTCAAGCAATATCCTGTATTAATATATGCATTAAAAAAAAAAAAAAAAGCTCAGTTAAGTAAAAAGTAAAGGGAAAAGGTTCTCTGGAAAAAAAAGATGTTATCTATCAATAATATACAACAAACAAATTCAGATTTAGGAAGAATTACAAGAGGAACTTTAGTCATATTGGTCAGGAAATATAAGGATGAGAAGCATAATACATACCTCAACACCTCAGATATCATTTGTTGCCCATTACTGAAGAGGCAGACCTGCATCTCCAGTTCACAAAAGACTAGCCTAGGTATGTTCTGCAGGCAGACAGTTCTGACATTTAACAAAACACCTTACAAACATAAAGCAGTTGGTGACAGAAGGTATAAATTATCCAAGCCTTCATCTGATAGTCAACAAAATGCAGACCCAGAAAATCTATTTTATTTCTAAATATTTTCTAATCTCACTATCTCCTCTTCAGTCTCAAAGGCAAAAGATTACCAACACTCAAGCTGAACAAGAATGATCTAAGTGCTATTCAACAGGGATTCAGCATACTCTCTCCTCAAGGTTGATTTATGGCTGGTCATCTTTGCTTTAATGCCCTAAAAGTCTCTCCTACATAATATATGATATCAAGATTGAGTAAATTACAAAAGAAGTATCATGCATAATTCTAATTCTCTTCTCACAACAGGATGTTTATTTCCTGTTTCAAGATAATAAAAAGGATTTCCAGTTATCATATTACAGCAATTTACAAAAAATGCCTGTAGGCAGGAAGTTCATGAAGAGTGAAACTGGCTCATAACTAGGTTAGCACATGTGAACGGACTCTGAAATGTAAATTTATCTTATAAAAAAAAAGAAAAAAAAGTCATACAGACAGATACACCCAGGTATTAAACGAATCAAAGATCTCTGTGGCAAGATTAGTTCAGTGCCTAGAACAAGAAGTCCCTGGTCCAGGCTGGAACTTCCAGGCACCCATTGTGAAACAAATTATAATAATGCTAAGCCAGCCTTTAAATAAATAACTCTTTGTGTCCTAAGGAATAAAAGAGAAAAGACCTCATCCTTCAGCCTCTGAATTTTCATCAGCCTCTTTGGGTAGACCTGGATTCTCTCTCTGAACTCCTACAGATGCCCAGGGACGTGCCTGAGGCTGTCTGAGAGCAGGGTCTGGCCTCTGGTGGACTTCAAGCAAAGTTATGAACTTACAGATAAAATTCAGACTTGCATAGAAGATTGGTATGAAACCTATAGAAATCTTAAGCCCTGGTAGAAGCTGAGTGGTCTGAAAATCTTCTGCAGACTCTTCACAAGATGCAACCTGAAGACTTGACCTCTGAAGGTGGGGTGGCATTCAGGGAAACATCTTCTCACTTAAATATCCTGTTCCCCTTTGACAGCTCAGGCCATAAAACATGGAAATGGGGCTGAGTGCTTGCAGGATGTGGTGACTATTCTACATATAACAAAGTGGCAGCACAGTGCTCCTAAATTCTTCCAGTGAAAGGAAACCCAGAACCGACATTGCTGGTTTTGTAGTCCCTTTCCTCCTACCTCCATCCCAGCAGTGTTCCCAGGCAGCTCCACTAGGCCTTGTTGAAAGCCAGATGTAACATGTGGGTTGCACAGGCTGTTGCAGTACTAGGCAGTGTATCTCTCAGTACTTCTGTAATGTTCATTGGTGGTGTAAGCAGCCTCCCACAGCCCTGCGCAGAGAGGCACTCTCCCCACTAACAGCAGAGATATAGAAAATTACTGTCAGGAAATGAAACTCTTCAAGCTTCAAACACACATGCAAAAGAACCATTAATCACGTGTGCTAAAGTAGGATGGATGCTCCGGTGAACTGTACATATACATGTAATTTGAAGGTACTTGGTAACATTACAGATGCCATAAATTAGAAAAGCAGCCATCCTTTGAACTCTAACTCCACGAGACTCACTTGGTATGTGGATCACCTGTCTGTGTACTTACTGTTCTGAGGATTACACCAGGCCCTCACCATGTCCATGTATGTTCTCCAGGAACACGTACCTGAGAAACTGCAGTGGCATGTTTAGTAGACACAAAGAGCTACAAAGGCACTTCGCAAGAATGAGGGAAGCATCCATCTTTCAATAGGCTGAAATTAAATACAGCATTAAATGTCACTTAAACAATCTCATCCGTTTCAGAAGTTGATACTTCAGTGGATCCAATTCCACTGTTTTCAAAAGAGATACCTCAGACCCTTCTAAATATCTTACTGAAAGACCGTGACATATTTGGTAAAAGTCAAAAAATCTGAGCTAAATTCCTTCTCTCTTAACGTGATGTAAACCTGGAGCAATTCCACTGATGTCAGCCTGAATACCACAGACTGCCACCAGCAAGTTTTAAAGCAGAATATGATATTTGACCTCACTCTTTTTCATGTGTCCACTTTATAAGGCCATCAAGCGTAGTCAATTCTTTGGTCTTTGGTATGTTGCTACTGCTGTAATTAATCTTTTTCCAACCACCCTATTGGCAATTTTCCTAATGCACACATCTTCCCTCTCGCTCTCTCAATTCCTTTCTGCTGTGCACTTCCTCCTCCCCAGCCTTTTTGAGAACACATCTTCTCTTCACAGTTAGCCTGTGAGCCAGGTTTTCTTTAGACTCTTTTCATCTGAGCACAAAAGTCTTTTACTCACATGTATCTGTGCCCCGAACATAGGCTTACTTAATAGGTGATATAAATTAGGGTCTAGGTTTCACATTAACATAAGTACTTACATATCTGCTTGGCAGCATGGATGTAAGCAAAGTCTTGTTAACAGACTGTAGGTTCTGACCGGAGGGTATATATTATTATTTTAAATGATTTGTCATTTTTTCTAGCAAAACAAAGTCCTTCAGCAGTAATTCATTTTGAGGCATATGAATCATCTCGTTTGATCTGAAGTTAAAAATCACCCCTTAACAATTCTTTTAACTAGCAAATTAAAGTTAATTTCAAAGCAAAATATTTTCATGCAAAAAAAGCACAACTTTTTTTTTAGAAAATACTGAGCTGAAAATGTTGACTGTTTTAACAAATTCAGTATCTGTAACATAATTTTAGTCAACCTAAACAGACAGATCTTATTGCAAAAATATCTTCCAAATAATTTTTCTTAGCCCTAGAGGGGAAACAGGTCTTCAGCTCTGTTTTGCTTTTATCCATATGTTATAGCCAAAGCAAGCACTGGAAGTTTTTTCCTGGACTGGTGAGTCAGTGAACTCCTGGGAAGGAAGCATGCATGGCCAGATAGCCCCGGTTCACTCCTTTTCCTTGCTCCCAGAGACGCTGGAGTCTTAGGGAATTCAACAGTCACTGACACTGGTCTCTTTGGCATTTTCTGTTGCTTGTCCTTGCCCATCAAACCTTTCACTTGTATTAACATTTTCGCTCCTTGTATTACAATGGCCAGGATGTCTGTGTTTTTACAACCTGCTCAGTTGCACAATCTACTGATTTTGTGAGTCTTCATGAAAACAGAGAGGCAGGAATTTTAACCTAAAACTTTTAATAAATTCTCATAAAAATAGTAGCAAATAGACAGATTGATATATACACTACTGCACTTCACAGAATTGCATTTTCCATTACAAAGCAAACTCTTTGCTTTCCTGACACAGCTCCTGTGATGACAGGTGCATTTTCCAATTGCCTGTACGAAGCCTGTGAGCCAGCAACATTTACAACCCATTCCCAATGAACGCCCCTCACCCCTTCCTGGTCCTCATGCTGTACAGTGCATTGCATGCCCTAGTACCATAAATAACACTAGGCACAGCAGGGTGGAAGTCAGGCCTGCAGGCAGTACATTTCGCCTGCGGTCAGCCAGCTGCACACTCTCCAGCCACTGAGGTGAAGTCAACACTTTTTGCCAAGTGCTCTTTCCTCCAGTCCACCACCAGGAGCCAAAGCAAAATATGGTCACCTGAGTCACTTGAATAACAGGAATGTAGACACTCCATTGATATCAGTGCTTTTGTCAGATAACACCGTTCTTCATGACCAAACAAGTAAACTCCAGAAGTCCTTATCACCCTCCTTTTCTGTGGGCAGTTGGCACAGCCCAGATTGATATTAATGATTGTACAAAGGCTCAATAATGACCACGCAATGTTTTGTTAGGTTTCAATCCACAGAAACACATAGAAAGAGAATGAACATATTTCTGTCACTGATATCCCCAGCACAGTTCAGACCTTCTGTTTCCTCAGAGGTAGCTATGATTTTGATGGGGAAAGCAGCAATAATAGAGTTCATATTTTTCTATGAGCACAGCACTTACATCTGATCTGCCAAAACTAGTCCAGCCAGCAAGAGATTTGCAGTGGTCTGGAGTAAATTGCTTACAGAGGATGATGGAAACCTGCTTCATGGCTTCCCAAGGCTGCCTAATCCAAAGTGTCCTATCACCGAAGAAGTGAAGCAAACTCCTCACCCAGTTACACAGAGGTCCTGTCCCTCCCAGATCCATAGAACAGGGTTTTTTGGCCCCTTCTGTTCTCGTGCTCCTGTTACACAATCCTTGGTCAGCGCAGAAGGACTCCATAACCCTCATGACTGCTGTCAGAGGCCTCCAAACTCTCATGTCTGGAAGCAATATGCACAATCTAATGTAACCAATGTGTGAGATCATCCTCCAAAGCCCACCAGAATGCTGTTTACTCTGTCCCGTACAATCTTTCTGTCTGCAGATGTGCAAACAGATATCACATCAGCTTTGGCTCCCCTGCAGCGAGAACACATGAAGAATAGACAGTGACATTTAAGAGTACAGCATGAAACATTCTGAAGATCCATTTCGGCATTTCAGAAATCTTAAAAGTGAGCCAATATGGACATCACTAAACAGGTAGAACTCAAGGGAAGCATAACAAAGTGGATATGTGCAAGCACACTTGAATGTCCAAGGTCTAGGTAAACCCTGTGGTAAAAGGTCAGTGGTGCTTTTCCTGCCTTGGGCCTACTTTCCAAGTTTTACTCATTTACTGGCTTCTCCCTCACTTGAAATTAATTTAAGTAGGTTTTAAAATGTCTACCTGTTACGATGAATGCTTTTTTTTTCTGAGTATTTTAGTTAGGTATAGAGACCGTGTTCATTCAGATTGCTCAACAATCTTGTACATGTCTTCTTAACAGGTGTGCAACACATCCCAGCCAGCTACATTTATCCCGGAGCTTCTTTACTGCTTTAAACAAAACCATATACTCCCTGTACCTTCCCTTCCTCCTTCCTTTGATCCATTCCTTTCTAAGTTTTGTTTGTGCTATTAGTTATTGGGAGTTCAGCACTGTCAGCACATTCAATACAGTGGAGAACAAAGGGCAGAAAAAGCCCCACCCAAAATGAGTTTACAGGCTAATGACGGCAAACAAAATCATAGAGGCAGCACCTTGGCTGGGTGTGCAGGTGGCAGACTGAATAGTAACTGGTTTGAGTTGGGGTTTTTTGTTTGTTTCTTTCCTTAAAAAAAGCACATTTTTGAGCAGACTAGAATCCACTTGTTCACAGAACAGAAGAGTTTAAGGAGAAACTTCTTGAAAGTAAAAACGAAAGTCTGATGAAGTGAGTTTTGGGCAAAGGGATGCCAGACAGATGGAGATAGGTGGGTGCAGAATACAGAGGAGGATAAATATGCAGCTTAAAGAGCTAAGCAGTAGAGGTCAAAGGCACTCAGACACCCTATGAAAACACTCTCATACAGAAACCAGGGACAGATGGAGCCAGAGCTGGGCAGAGCCTTTGAAAGAGCAGATAAACAGGTTGAATTTAGTGGGTGAACATGGGAGGTTGTAACTGAAGAGCTCAGGATACTAAGGATCATTAAGAATTTGCAAAGAGAGTTGAGCAATGGTAAAGACTTCATAAAGAGCTTGGAAAATCTCCACATTTGAAGGTTTTTAAGAACAAGTTAGATAAACATCTGTTGAGAATGTTGTAGATGTAGCTGATCCTGCCCTGGGGCAAGTGATAGACCCACTGACCTTTTGAGCTCCCTTCCCTTTTTCTGTATGGGTGTGGTAGGACAGGAAGATAATTTGCCAGATGGTAAACACATTTTTGCTTGAATTGAAGCAGAGTAAGGAGTATTGAGTCTAAGAACGACAGGGTCTCACACTGCACAACTATGCAAAGGTATTACAGCAGCTGGGAGTGCACATGTAAGCTAGAAAGGAAGAGAAAGAATCAGGCTACTGCACTGCCTTTTCTGCTAAGCACCAGCCAAAGTAGATTGATGGGAGGGAAATAAGAGAAAGAGAAGATGAAAAATGGGTCAAAGATTGCAAGTGTAAATTCACAGTTGTGTTTGATATGATTAAATTGTTCCCATGAAAACTATTGTGTCATTGAATGCCACTGTGTATTCAAGCACAAGGCCACAAGTATGCCTTTCCCAGACTAGATATAATGGAGATCTTCATGTCTCTACTCTAAATAGACAATGTCAAGAAGGTCAGCAGAAGCAAGGAGAAGCACTTTACTCCAGCTAGTCTGCAAGTGAAGTGGAAAGGAAAGAAGAATCAGCAGCAAAACAAAGAGATCAGGTATTGGAACATATACACTAAAGCATTCACTGAGAGAGCAGAGAGGGTTTAAAGTAAGAGAAGGGAACAAAAAGATATGCCTTTGTAGCAGGAAGACCCTCTTCACTGACAGGACCAACTGTAGTAAACTGAGCTGAATGAAACTTTTGCTTTAAAAGATGATTCAGTGCTGCAGGAGAAATATTTTATATGTCCTTAAGGGACTCTGAATGGAGCCCAAAGATTGTATCTAGAATGAGGAAGAAAACAAAGTAGTGGCACAAAGGCTTCATTAACCTTACCTAGATTCACGTTTCTTGTATTATTTAGAAAAGAACAATCAAGTTTTAGACTCCTAAGCAAACAGTGGGTGTACATATACAGAATTTTTACCTAGGCCTGTCACGTGTCCTTGACGTGTAAACAGGATGAAGGCTCATATTCCTTCAGTGGGATACTGGGAGATATAAAAACTGCTGAAAAGATTTAGGCAGGGAAAGTAGTAGGGCCGAGGCTATTATACTGAGGAATCCCTTCTAGCCACTCTGTTGTCAGGCATGTGGTGTATTCCTGAAACGCATGATAGATGCTTAAAGCCAGGAATGGAGTTTAGCTTGTCCTCAGTTCCAGGAAGATGAGGACTCAGGCTCCAGAGTCTGGACACAATCACGGCCACCTACTGAGAGTCCAGTAGTGTGGATTTGACCCGTTCTTCTCCAAAGGAGCCCAAGGAATTGCTTCTGGTGATAGAGAAGAAAGGAAAATAAAAGGAAAAAAAGAGAGTCCCATTGCTGTAAAGCAGAGTTTGAATTGATGAGGAGACCAGAGCAATGTCACAGTCATAGAGTAAGACTAGACACAGAAAGGCCAGGTGGTGGATATGGATGAGGAGATGGTCCTGTGAACTATCAGCATGGACAGAGGAATGGAGTCAGGAATGGGCTGTCAAGCCCAGATGACAAAGAGAACAGGCTAAAGACAGAGCCAAAATAACAAGGAAACGCTGAAGGAGTGGTCATAAAGGGAAGGCTGAAGTGTGGGAAAGCATGGTCAAAGATGTTTGAGGAGAGAATGATCAATGGGAAATTGATTATTTACTGTTGGCAACTCAGTAGTCACAGACAGATTGAGGAAGATGAAAATAGCAGGAGGCCTTGGGCAGCAGCCAGGAGAAGGTTATGCTGGCCTTGACAAACACCTCATTAGTGGATGAAGGTGCCTTATTTCAGCCCCATAACAGTGCAATAGTTTGGATATTAAATGGAAGTCAAGCAATGGCAGTGGGAGGCATTTTTCTGAAGTCTGAAGTCAAATGTAGGTAGAAGTTGCTGAGGAAGGAAAAGTCTAGATTAGTTTTTTTAAAAGCCTGAGGCAACCAAAGAGATGAGGGGTGGGTCAGATGATAGAAGATAAAGAAATTTAAACGTTGGGAAAGTCAAATATTTTTGACCTGGAAGATAGGGATGATCCTGACACTTTCAGGTCTTTGTTCATGCACATATGCACTATCTATTAGCACTTTTAAACTGAAAACCTGCTCACTCTAAGTAGTGACAACCTGTAGAAGCTGATGAACAGATGACAGGAGAAGCCAGGGCTATTACTGCATTTTAGTACTGAAAGCAGGTTCCAGGCAAAAACAACCCATGACACCAGACTTCTGCTTGTAACACAAGTATCATTTATGCACCTGGCTTCCACATCCCACCTTCACAGCTTCAGAAAGCATCCAAAGTCCATCCAGTGTGACGTTGAAAGTAGATGAAAATTGAGTCCCTGCTTCTATTCCAGTATCCTTTGTGATACAGAAAGGAAGAATCACAGCTTTATGTCAGTGACTTAGCACCCATAACTGGATGCCATTTCAGCTAGTTTCCCTGTCTCCTTTTTGTCCAGCAGCAGGCATAACAAAGTGTTAACCTCACCAAAAACCAGGAGGAACTCTGCCATATAAAGCACAAATCACAGATCTCACTCTTCCACGTGGCAGCAGCAAATTTGTTACCCTCTGTGTATCAGAGTGTGTGTGTGTGTGTGTGTGTATGTGTGTGTGTGTGTGTGTGTGTGTGTGTGTACATATATATATGAATATATATATATATGTATACACACACACATGCAGGAATCATAAATGATCTATCATTATTAATTCATAAGGTATTCATTGTAATTACCCTGCTTGTGATGAATTCATTTGGTATTAATTTAGATGTCATATGTACAGTACTTTTATAAGGATTGCCGTATGATTCAGCATTAATTAATCTATCTTTAAAGCAAAATGCTAACAATCAATTCACATTACTGGGATGCTTAGGCTGTCAGCAGGAGCACGTTTATTATGATTATTATTATTTATGGACACAAGGAAGAAGATATTACAATGTTTGCAGTCAACTCTGTTTTCCATACAGTAGGGCACTTTAGTCCTAATATAGGTATATATCCGTGTGGCCTTGCTTTAACTGATTTGTCTAATCGATTTGTGAATGTCCTT